>NC_133618.1:373783495-374043495 GCF_048593235.1 Sminthopsis crassicaudata
TTCATCTAGTCCAAGGCTTTCATTTTACAAATGAAGAAACTGGGGCCTACGGAGTTGAAGTTATTTATCCAAAATCACACAGCTAATAAATAGAAGAGCTGGAATCTAAAATCCAGGTTCTTCAGCTCAAATTCAGTACTCATTCCCATACTATGCAAGTATTATCCCCATTTGCAGGTGAAGAAATTGAGACTTGAAGTGTTCTTTAATGATTACATAATACGTGTCTGAGTTGAGTCTTGAATTCAGGTTTCTTAAATGCAAGACCAGCACTCTTCTTACTTTACCACACTGCCTGATGAGTACCTTTGTAGATTTATTGATATTGAAGAGATAAGTAGACATCATTAACCTTTTGGCATTGTGGAGCTGAAGAAACTTATAGGCCAATTTAAATTGAGGCAAATGCCAATGATTTAAGTCAATTAAAAAAACCTCTCATTAAACCTGGGGGAGGGGAATATTGTTTTAATTGTTTCATAACATACTAGGTTAATTTATTTGTTTTGACTTGCATCTTTTAAATACAGTTTCATCATGTAGTGTATTTTCCATCTTATCCTGTTACATGGGCAGGAGACCTGGTATTTATTTACTTGTGGGACACTTCCCATCCCCAAAGGCCCATTTAATCATCTGGGCAGGGATGGAGTATTTTTATAGCCTGTGCTCTCTGGCGCCTCCCTTCCTTCTCTGTTTTCACTCCCCCTGTTCTTTTGAACATATGCCATGGTAGCATACTTACCTTTGACTTGCACACAAGAGCCAATGCCATAGCAGGGCACATATGGGGTCCACCACTTTCATTCCCCTGAATGGAATGGCCAGTATGCTTTTCCAAATAGCTGTGGCCTTGGCTCAGAAAATGGGAGCAGAACTTGCAATGGTCAAGGAGTGATTGCAACACAAGTACAGATGCCTGAAGGGTTGATGATCCAGGATAAGCTTGCTACACAGGCGCTTTGGAAGAGGAAATAAGAAATCAATCTATCATTTAACAAGAATTAAGAACACCTACTTTGTGAAAAGACTTATTCTAGAAAAAGCTTCATGGGGGACCATGCTGTAAAAGAATTGGCAGAAAGACCTAGGAATGTTTAGCTTGAGGAAGAGAAAAAATTGAATTGGAATGAATTATAGCTGTCTTCAAATTTTTGAAAGGCTGTCATATGAATGAGAAATTAGCTGTTTATTTCACTTGACTCTAGAGGGCAGAATTAGGAGCAATATGTTGAAGTTATAGAAAAGTATTTATATATATGTATATGTATATATGTATATATTTATAAATATGCATATAGTCATAATAAAAATAAAAGTTTAACAATTAGAATTATTTAAGAGTAGAATTAACTATTTCATGAGGCAGTGAGTGACTCCTCCTTAGAAATCATCAAGGAAAGGCTATATGTTACTCCTTTTTGAGAAATAATGTATTCTTGTTCAGGTCTAAATTGGAGTAGATGACCTCTTTCAAGTCTGAGATTCTGTCATTCTGGGAATCTTGAACTAGATCCTGAAGGATGGATTGACTTTGGAGAGATACTGAGAAGAGGAAAAGGATCCCAGGAAAGGAAATAGTGGAAAGAAGAGAAAGACTAGCAGGGATGAAGAATGAGCCAGGTAGATACCTGACATATTAAAGAAGATAGTCTAAATTAAACCATGTATGGATCTAGGAGAGATGTCATACTAGAAGAGACAAAGTTGGTTAAGATGGCTGCTTAGATGATTTCCACCTTTACATCTTAAACAAGCAAGCAAATAAGGAAATAAATAAAATGGACATATAACCTGTTCTTAAGTGATTTAAAAATGAAGTTTTACTGATGAGGAGATTCTTTTCTCCTCTCTGTCTCCTTCCTTCCTTCCTTCCTTCCTTCCTTCCTTCCTTCCTTCCTTCCTTCCTTCCTTCCTTCCTTCCTTCCTTCTTTCCTTCCTTCCTTCCTTCTTTCCTTCCTTCCTTCCTTCCTTCCTTCCTTCCTTCCTTCCTTCCTTCCTTCCTTCCTTCCTTCCTTCCTTCCTTCCTTCCTTCCTTCCTTCCTTCCTTCCTTCTTTCCTTCCTTCCTTCCTTCCTTCTTTCCTTCCTTCCTTCCTTCCTTCCTTCCTTCCTTCCTTCCTTCCTTCCTTCCTTCCTTCCTTCCTTCCTTCCTTCCTTCCTTCCTTCCTTCCTTCCTTCCTTCCTTTCTTGTTCCTTCCCTCCTTCCTTTCCTCCCTTCCTTCTTTCCTTCCCTTTTGAAAATACAGGGGATATAAAGATGAATGAATTACAATTCCTATCTTCAAGGAACTTCTAGAGGAGGAAATAAGACTGTACATATGAATTTTTAATCAGAATCCTGCTGAATCAGAATAGTGCTGAAAGGGACTTTGGAATATAGACCATAGATATCCAAATAGGGAAAGTAACTTGAAGAAAAAGATACAACAAGGTATTGGATTTGTGGTTCAATTTAGATTCAGTGAGAAGGGAGCAGACTATGTAAATTTTAAGAACAACAGAGATTACTAGTTTTAGTTTCAAGGATCATTACAAAAAACTTCATGGAACCTTGAAAGACTCCTCCATAGAGGAACTGGGGTTTAGATTGAGCCATGGAATCTAAGTAGGATTTAGAAAGATAAAGAAAAGGTGTGCTAATGGGGAAAGGGAAGAGGGAGCAGTTAAATAAAAGAGAATGTTCTGGCAGAGCAATAAGGTAATAAGAAATAAAGTTTACATCAGTCTGTACCATGCATCTGGTCAGGGTTGAATAGGAATAGGCTATAAATGAATTTGATAACCCCCAACCTCCTTAGTAATAGCATGAAATAGAGATAATACCTTAGTGGATCTTTAAGTGATCCTATACCTGCTAATTTGTATTTCTAATTGCTTAGTAGGTGAGTGAGCTGAGAGGAATCTGCACATGTATTACTTTTATAGGAATCATTCAGCATTCTAGGAGGCATAATGCCCTGAGATGATGCCCAATAGCAAATTTGGTTTTGTAGAAACTTCTCACAAAGAAGGGGACTTTTGTGAGAGGCAATGATTCATACTATCCTCAATAACCCCTTTACAATCCCAGGAACTCAACAAGCAACAAAAAGATAAATGGACAGAAGTCCAAAGTCAAGCAATTGAGATTTATGATAGGGAAAAGAGTCTGATGACTAAGGACGCCCACTTACATTGTTATTACTTAATATTCCTGGAAAATCATCGACAAGATAAACACTTGGCAAGACCATTGATAGAGTTTAGCTTAGTATTAAGTATATTTCCAAGTACTACTTAACACTTGCTTCTTCCAAGATGCTTGACTAACTTTACCTGGCTCTGGTCTCTCCTATTACACCTATGCTTGAGTGCTGCCACACAAACAGAATGCCAAGAAGGTGTGGAATGTTTTGAATGATTTCCTTCTGAAGACCTGTGCCCTTCAGGATTTTCATATTTCTCAAATATTTATTTCAACACCACTTTCTCCTTAAAAAAACAGCAACAACAACAAATTTCCTACTACCTGCAAAGTCAAGCCCAAATTTAATCTGGTATTTTGGACCATCTGCAAACCTACTCTAATCTATATTTTCAACTGAATTAAATGATGATGTGGACACACACTAGGGATATATGTAACTTTAACATTTGCAAAATGCTTTTATATATACTATATCATTTGATCCTCATATCAACATGAAGAAGTAGATATTTTATATGTTATTGCTCTCTTATTTTTTACAGCTAAGGTAATTGAGAGGCTAATAGAGATTAAGTATAAATAAGTAACAAAGTAAGCAAATAAATAAATAAGTAAAAATAAATAATTTATAAGGTCATATAAATAAAAATACTGATGGTGGGATTCAGACCAAGTTTCTCCTGACTTCAAGTCCAGTGCTCTTTCCATTCCATTATACCAACTAATAGAAAGTCATAATGGAAAAGAAACTTAGAGGTCATTACCTCCCAAAAAGATGAAATAGTTTGACCAACCCAACTCTCTTGGCCTGGGTTTCCTCATCTATAAAATCAGAGTAATCTCCAAGATTGTTTCCAGTTTGAAATTCTGATTCTGTGATCCAGGGTTCCAGAATCACAGAATTTCTGAGTTGGAGGAGACCTTAGAGTTCAATAATTTGACAAGTTTGCTTGTCAAATTATTATCTTAGTAATTTTTTTGGGTCATGCATGCACATTCATTTTTTACATATTTCCACATAAATCATGTTGGGAGAAAAAAATCAGAACAAAAGGGAAAAAACACATTTTGTCAAATTATTACTTGAACAGAAATCTCCTTTCAGCAAGGAGGGCCAACCATCATCTACTATCATATGGTAAGATATAGCTGCTACTTTTTGTGGTTGGCTGCTCAATCCATGATTGGGTAGCTTTGATTAGTAGGAAATTTTTTCTTACTGAGTCTAAATCTACCTCTCTGTTACTTCTATCTATTGTTCTTAGTCCTACTCTCTGGTGCCAGAAGAAAAGCTCAGTCTCAATCTCTCTTTCTGGTAGTCTTTCAAATACTTGAAGACCACTACTATGCCCTTCCCAATTATTTTCTATGTAATCAAGAGTTTATATCTTCCAATTCTGAGACTAGTCTTTGCTTTCTGACACTATTTCTTCCCCTTTCTAACACTGTTGCCTTGCCCTCTAAACACTGAGTTAAATTATTGTTGCTGAATTGTCTTAGTTGTGTCTGACCCTTCATTTGAAGTTTTCTTAGCAAAGATACTGGAATGCTTGCTTCGCCATTTCTCTAGCTCATTTTACAAATGAAAAAACTGAAGTAAACAAAGTATAGGTGACTTGCTCAAAGTCACACAGCTAGTAAGTATCGGAGGTCAGATCTGAACTCAGAAAGATGAGTTCTTCCTGACTCCAGGTCCTGTACTCTAGCTGCTGTGCCACCAACTTAGCTTATGCCTGGAACATAGTAAGTGTTTAATAAATATGAAGCATTTCTAGACACAGCTGCTAATGACTTTCTTCCTAAACTAACTTCTATTTAGCTGTTTTGCATATATTTGTGTTTATTAACTTTATATTTATGCTGTGTCCATTTTCATCTGTTCTTGTTTCTTCCCCATTGTAATGTTATTTCATTGGGAAACAGGGATTATTTTCATTCTTTGTATTTTTATTACTGGGTCTGATACATAGTTGGCATTTAACAAATACTTGATTGCTTGATTGATTGGTCTTTCTGACATCAATTAGTAAAGGTTCAGATAATTTTTTTCCCTAACTGGAAGACTTTCCCTGGCCCTGAAAACCTCTCTAATTTGGCCTGTTGAGCTACTGGTGATTTTGGCCCTGCTCTCAGGGGCCTTGAAGGTAAATGAGCCATGAGGCTGAGGATTTCAATGAGACAGAGACCCAAGCCTAAAGGCAGCCAGCAACTAGCAGATGTTCATCGCAGATATAAAGAGGACATTGTGTTGTTCAAATTAAAGTTTAAGGGCTAGTGAAGTGGGTGTGTTTGCTACCTAAACCCTCCTGTTGACAAATGGCTCCCAGCTGTCAATTGCTGCGCTCTGTGGACAACAGAGCTTAAGCTTTTCTTCTCTGGACAGAAACTTCTAAATTGTCCCACAAGGCAAAACTCAATTATTTTGTTTAGACCAGTCACAGTGCAAGCTCCCAGCCTAGTCCAGTTCAGCTCAGCTCAGGCTACACAAGGAGAGAAGCCATGTCCTCTTTGACTCTCTCTTTGTGGTTGAGAAAAGCAATGATTTGTAGGGAATTTATTTTTCCAAATTGTTGAAAAGAGCATTTAAGAAAAAATTATACATACTATATAATAAAAAGGCACCCTGGCTTGTGACTCAGCCACTGGTGACATACATCTTTACTGAATTTATAGGGTTTTGTAAAATAGCATCTTGTTAATTTAAAACTTTGCTTGCTAATTTTTCTTCTATTTTACTTGTCTAATAAACTTAGAGATGGCCTTTTCATGAAAAAAGATGTTTCATATGGTTTTTATAGGATGCTGACTATAGCATGGTCAAATATAATACAGAATAGCACTCTGGATTCTGAATCCAGTTATCTGAATTCAAATCTCAGTGAAACTCCTGAGAGGCAGCATAACACAGCTAATAGAGATCTGCTTTAAATCTAGAGAGTTCTGGGGTTCATGTCCTGCTTTTAGAAAGACTGTAGGCAAGTCACAATTTTTCAGTGACCTAATTTATAAAGAAGGTCCCAACATGCATTTGCAGTTTCCTATTCAGAAAGAAAATCCCCTGTAGAAAGGAAATTATAGATCTAGCCTCTGTCCCCTGTGGAGCTTTTAAAATGGAATCCTTTTAATTTAAAGCTTTGCTTTGCTAATTTTCAGTCCATTTTATTTGCCCAACAAAACAATTTTATCCTGGCTATAGCACAAAATGCAGTAGAACATGAGCTAAATATGGATATTGACCAAGAGGGCTTAGTGATTGGGCAGATTAGAAGGACCTTGTAATAGTATTGCTTTTAATATATTTACACAGGTTGGAACTCAGAGGGTCCAAGTCTACTCTGCCAATGGTCTACTGAGATAAATGCAAAAAATATTTAAATTTCACTAAATGATATGGAATTCTAGTGCTGAGAGTGTCAGAGCTGGGAAGATTTAGAACTGGAAGGGTCATTTAGCCCAATTTCTTCATTTTATGGATAAGAAAACACAAGTGCAGAAACATGGCCAAGATCACATAAATCACCTGGAATTTGAAACTAAGATTACTGGCTCCAAATCCATTACTCTTTATACTATACCATGCTGATAGATCATAGATTATAATTAAAAAGGCCTTTAGGAATTTTGTCTACCTCCTCATTTTACAAGCAAGATTATATAGGTATGCAAGGAATATGTAGCAGATTTAGAATTTGAATCCATTTCTTGCTATTTGAACTCAATGAGGGGCCTGGAAGAAGGAAGAATTCAAATCCAGCCTACATTGTATTATTCCAGGCAAATTACCTCATCTTTCTCTAACTCAGTTTCTTCAATTATAAGATGTGGGTTATAATAGCACCTAATTCCTAGGATTGTTATATGTATCCAATGAGATAACATTTGTAAAATGGTTAGTGAGGTACCTGGTATACAGTAGACATTTAATAAATGCTTATTCTCTCCTTTCTTTCTCTGACTCCAATTCAATTCTTATTTCATTGAGCCCTGTTTGTTCTTAAACAAACACATAATACAAAAAAGATACCATAGCCCCTGAGAAGTCACTTTCCAAAGCCTCATGGTCAGCTATAAGAATTAGAAGCAGGTCTTGATTGCCAGGCTCATTTCACCCCCAAACTATACCACCAGTTTTACATGATGAACTAGAAATAAAACCCTATTTCACAACCTCAGGCTAAATGGATAGTTGTCTAGTTTAAAGGATTGCCTGTTAAGTAATATTTGTGTGTTTTTCCTATGTAGAATTAAATGCTTAAATATTTCATTCTAGAAACAACCTGGCACTGTGGAAAAATTGCCAGACCTGAACTTGGGAAGCCTGAATCTAATCTTGCCTCTGACATTGATTGGCTGGTTCTGTGTGGGAAAAATAATGATTTTTTTTTCTGAGCTTCAGTCTACTCATCTCTGAATAGAGATAATAATAGTAATATTCTCAGCTTCACAGGGTTATTGGTGAGAACTCATTTTGGGACTCAATGTGTTATAAATATGAGGTAATGTTAAGCTTCAGGAAAGGGTTAGGGCGTAGTAAAGGCCTATTTAGCTAATAAGAGAGGTAAATTTATGAATTTATGCATAGAACAACATCTTTTCTTAGAAATAGTGGGGTAAATTTTGTTAATGGGTCAAAAGATATTTAGATAGGGTCTTCTTTAATCAAAGGATTTAGAATTTCAGAATCAAGGAGCCACTCCCTAACTAGCTAGATCATTCTAGGGATATATCTATCCATGTGCTTGAAAATCAGCAGTGAAAACTGACCTGAAGGGATATATTCAAATGATCCACCCTAATTCCCAATGCTCCCTCTCTGGTCCATGCTCTTTTCTCCCTCCTTATATTCCTTATAACCTTCCAAACCCAGCATCTTTCAGTGTTTGGGTTTCTGAATCCCAGGTTACAACTTGCTTTTATTTGTGCTCTGTGGAGAACTTGGCCCTTTAGATTTCTAAACAGTAAAACTCCCCTAATCTTGGTAATTCTCTATTGAGCATATAGAGCCTAGTGGGTTGCTTTATGGCAGACCATTAAAGGACAAGGCAGATCTAAGAACCAAATCCAGCTGCAGAGCCCCCAGGTAGACTCATTGAAGACAATTTCACATTCTCGCAGACCCTTGAGCAAATGTGTTTTATCTAATTCTTAATAATACAAACATACAGGCAGGTGTTGTCTTTTGTGGTGATGGGACTCTCAACTTTGAATAGAAGTCTGTGTATCCAGAATGAGATACACACTAGTGCCCATGTCCTCTCTCCTAGTCAGACCACATCTGAAATCTTGTGTGTAGCTGTAGGCATCACATTTGGGGAAGAAAATTAGCAAGCTAAGCATATCCATAGAAGAAGGATCAGAATGGTGAGGGCACTGGAGGGCATGCCATACAAGGTTCAATAGAAGGAACTGGACATGTTTTATTCTGGAGAAGAGAAGACCTGAGTGGAATGTGAATGTTATCTTGCAACATTTTAAGGACTGTTTTGTGGAAGAACAGTGAGCAGTCTTGTTCTGTTTGGGCCCACAGTGCTTGGAAGAAAAGTAGATTTCTATTCAGAATGAAGATTATAAAAATTAAAGCTCTTTTAAAAACTCACAAGGATAGTTGGTGCAGCGTATTCTCTAATTGTTCTCTAATATGGAAGACCTAATTTCATATCTGGCCTCAGATACTTATTAACTCTATGATACTAGGCAAGTCACTTACCCACTTTTCCTCAGCTTCCCCATTTGTAAAATGAAATGGAGAAAGAAGTGGTAAGCCATTACAATGGCTTTTTTTCAGCAATGAAATGATTTGGGCCAGTTCCAATGATCTTGTGATGAAGAGAGCCATCTATACCCAGAGAGAGAACTGTGGGAACAGGGGGTGGAACACAACATAGCATTCTCACTCTTTTTGTTGTTGTTTGCTTGTAGTTTATTTTCTTTTTCATTCTTTCCTTTTTGATTTGATTTTTCTTGTGCAGCAAGATAATTATATAAATATCTATGCATATATTGGATTTAACATATTGTTTTATCATGTTTAACATATATGGGATTATTTGCCATCTAGGGGAGGAGATGAGAGGAAGGGGGGAAATTGGAACACAAGATTTTGCAAGGATTAATGTTTAAAAATTATCCTTGCATATGTTTTGAAAATTAAAAAGCTTTAATAAAATAAGAAAAGAAAAAAGAGAAATAGCTTGACTTCAACTTTCTAAGCCTCACTTTACTTATCTGAAAAATAGTGATAATAGCACCTATACTACTCAACTCAAAGGTTAGCTGTGAGTAGAGAACGTTATTTTAAAAATATTTCATTTTGCATTGATTTTTATATTTTTAAATTTATTTTTAATTCTAAATTTAATGAATACCAAAAAGAGAATATCTTCAAACTTATAGTTGAACAGAAAAAGAGAATTATACATGAAACCACGAATCCCAATTATATACAGATGCCTTTTGGGGAAAATACATGAGAGATTCAACATTATTTTCAAAACTTTATTGTTTATCTGTGCTTCTCATTGAAATATGTTCTATTCCCTTCTGTGCATTTTTAAAGTTTATCATTAACCACATTCTTTTTCTTTTCTTTTTTCTTTTTTTTTGAGGGGCAGATAAATACTCTTCTTTGAATTCTATTCTTCTTTCCTTTTGTTGCTTCTCCACAAATAAAAAAGGAAAAATATCAACTGTTATCCTTGTAACATGTCAGTATTGACAAAAAATCCACACATTTGTCATGCTTAAAAAGATATGTTTGCTGTATACCTTGGCTTCTCCTTTCAACGAGATGGGCATGAAATCAATATTAATCCTTTGAAGTCATGATTGGTCATTACATTCATCAGAGTTCTTAAGTCTTTCAAAGACTTTTTTTAATGACATTATTCTTATTGTATCTATTGTTCTTTTGGTTCTGTTCACTCTGGTCTGTAGCAGTTCATTCAAGTATTCCTGGGTTTCTCCAAAACTTTCCTTCCATTATTTTTACTGTACATTCACATAGCATATTTTACTTATTCATTTCTCAACAGATGGGTACCAACTTGTTTTCCTGTTTTTTGCTACAAAAAAAGAGCTGGTCAAAATATTTTTTGGATCTTTTGGATCTCTTTTAGGGATAGGCCTACAAAGGGTTGTTTAATTGAATTTAAAGATAGCCAACATTGGGGACATAGTTGCAAATTGTTTTGTGTAATTGCTTCACCAATTTATAGCTCTGATATACACACACATGCTTATATATGGCATCTTCTCTGTTTCTTACTTGGTCATCAACTCTTTCTTAACTATGTTGACAGAAGAAAGGTATTTCCTTCCTTGTTCTAACAATTTGTTTATAATATAATCTTTACTATGTAGATTATGCATCTATATAGAATTTACCCTAGTATATGGTGCAAAATATTGGTTTAAGTCTAAATTCTACTAGCTAGATTTCCAGTTTGGTCAACTTTATTTGTGAAAGAATGTGTCATTATCTCAGTAACTCCTAGACTACAAAATTTATTTGCTTCTGAATATTGTTTATATAGGCAGCTAGGTGGTACAATAGATAGAGCACCAGATCAGGAGTGAGGAAGAACTGACTTCAAATCTGGCCTCAGACATTTACTAGCTGCATGACCTGGGCAAAAGATTTAACTCTACTTGTCTCAAATTTCTCATCTGCAAAATGAGTTGGAGAAGCAAATGGCAGATCATTCCAGTATCTTTGCTAAGAAAATCCCAAAATGAGATCACAAAAAATTGTATATGACTGAAACAATAGAACCATAAAAATTATTTATATAATCTATTTTACTATTCTACCATTCTATTTTTAAATCAAATAAAAATACTTTTAAGTAAAAGTATTTTTATTGGCTACTTTTTTTGTAATATATATTTACTGGCTACTATTTTGTAGTATAGTTTATATGATACTGCTAGCTCCCTTACCACTTTTTTCATGATGTCCCTTAAGGTTCTTGACCTTGTGTTGCTCCAGATGAATTGTGCTATTATTTGTTCAGCTCCCTGAAAACTACCTTGTAATATCCACTCGTTGCTCTTACTTCTACAGAATAGGTCCAATTCAGTAGACTGTTTACTCCTTAAGTACTGGGCCTAAATTTTGCTTTTCTTTTTTTCGTATCCTTAGTATCCAGCACAGTACTTTGTAAATGCAAAATGTTTAATAGATATTTGTTGAACTGAAAGCACTCTTTGCAATAAAATGATATGATTAAAGAGGATGCTGGAAAGATAGCAGATTAGGTCAGAAAATGACAATCTCTCCAGATTTCCCCCACAAATAAGACAAAATTGAGCCTCAGGATGAACAAAGAGTATTTAGAAACAAATAGAAATTGGGGCAGAACAGTGGTCCTCCTGGTGCAACTGGAGATCTGAAGAAAGTTACCGGGGACCAGCTAAAAGAACATTCACTTTCCAGAGAGTATGAGGAGTTGTGAGTATGAACCAGTGAAGACTGAGGGAAGCTTGGTCCAGTTGTGCTGCAGAGATGGAGACTGAACAAGAAGGCAACAGCATCTAGTGAAGGCAAAGGCAGTGGGACAGGGACACTGTTGGCTAGGTGATTACATTAACAAATTCCTAATTTAAAAAATTGACCGGGCAAAGTAGAAAGTACCCAACCATAGAAAGTTCCTTTTGGAATAGGGAAGACTGTTGCTCTTCAGAGGAGATTGATGAAGTATAAAAAGATTTTCCTCCCCAAATAAATAATGTTAAATAGTCACCTGTCCAAAAAAAATTCATGGAAGAACTCAAAAATGACTTTAAAAATCAGTGAGATTGAGGAAAAACTAACAACAACAAAAAGAGTCCAAGAAAAGCAAGAAGATTATGTAAACAAACTCAACCAACTAGAAAAGGAAATCCAAAGTCTTAAGTAAGAAAATGATTCTTTGAAAATTATAATTGGGTAAGGGGAAGCCAGAAAGTTATAAGACCAAGAAATAATAAAACAAAATATAAAGAATGAAAAAATAGAAGAGAATGTGAGACATTGAGGAACCTGAAAGATAGGATGAAAAAAAAAAAAGAAACTTGATACAATAAAAGAAAAAAAATTAAATTGTTCCGAAATGTTAGAAAGAAAAATAGATATAGAAAAAAAATCAACATGTGAAAGAGATTCTACAAAAGGTACATCATTACTAAATGTGGAAATCTCCAAATTAAATAGAAAATTTTACAAGCAAGAAGAGCAAAATCCATTTCAAATATGCAGAAGCCACACTTAGAATCACGCAAGACTTAATAGTGTATACAATAAAAGATCAGAGGTCTTAGAAAACTCTATATCAAAAATTTTTTTAAAAAGCAACCTAGGGTTGTGACTGAAAATATTTTACCCTGGTCCTGAATGAAAAAAAAGGACATTAAGTGAATTGCCAGATTTTCAGAATTTTGTTGCAAAAACTCCCTGAATTTAATAGAAAAAATGACATATAAAACACAATGAAAAATATAAGGTAAACATCAGTCTAATTTCAAGGGAATCAATAAGGACAGACTGTATATGTTTTATTTGTAGAAATATAAGCCATATGTCTAAGATTTTCATTAGTAATTGAGTGGTTCAAAAGAAAGACAGGGACAGAGTAGAGTATGATTTCCTAAAAAGCAAAAATATATAGGAAATATAACAAAATATGTTTTATGATTGAGGTGTGGGTGCAAGAACTGACACAGAAGCATTGGATAGGGGAGGAGGGTCACTAAAAGGGTATAAAACTTCAAAGTTTATATAGAAATAAGAGGAGATAGCATAAAAAGGGGTGTAGAAAGGTGTGTAAATTAGCAGGAATGGGATAAGGCATATAGATGAATGGGAATGGGATAAAGAGGGAGGGAAGAGATGTTGGATAAGGAGAAGGAAGGGATCCTGACTGGGGAGTTTAAGTAATAGCATGGCAAGCTAGCAGGTAGAAATAAAGTATAAGAGTCATCAGGGATAGGAAATGAGAAATACACACAAACACAATAATAATGATCAAGAACAGAATATATTAGAAAAAATAAAGCAGGAGTAGTAATCCTTGACCTCAAAGTTAAAATTAAGATAGATCCCATCAAAAGACAAAAATAAGGAAACTACATTATATTTCAGCAATATTAATATTGTTTTAGACTATTTAAAACAACTACATAGTATAAGATTGAATGTTGCTGTGGGATAGGAAATGATGAATTGGTAGATTTTGAAAATGGAATGACTTGGACCTAATAATGTTATCATCTTTAGAGAGACAGAGAACAAACAATGAGTGCATTATTTGTATGTTTATGTTTATATTATATGTATGTGTATATGTGCATGTGCAAACATATGTGTATATATGTAATGTATATATATATGTCTACATAAATATATCCATGTTTAACTGTAGTCTGCTAGGGAAAAATGATAGAGGGGAAGGGGAAAGATAGAATAAAATAAAAACTGCACAGCAGAGAACCAAAGAAAACCTATAAGGAAGCAAAGATGGACAGTTCTGAATACAGTGTGTTTTATTATATATACTCCCTTGAAATGGAAATTTGTTACCCATTTTGAATGCTCTCATGTTTTGCTTATATATGACAATGCTTTTTTTCTATTTTGTACTTAAATTTTAAGCAAATAAATTCACTTGATAAAATAGAATAATTAAATAATAAATTAATGATTTAATAATAATAAAAATGCTAATATGTAAAGTTGAAAGAGATATTAATGATCCCCTAGTCCAAATTCATTTTGCAGGTGAAGGAGCTGCAGCCCAAAGAGAATACACAATTTGTCTCAGGTGATACAGGTAAATTACAAGAGCTGGGATTCCAACACAGGTTCTCTGACTCTAAACTATATTTTTCCTCTTTTATATGACCATCCATCAGATAATTGAAGGCAGAAATTATGTTTCCCTAAATCTTCTCTTTTCAAGGAAAAATAGCCCCAATTATTTCAGTCACAGAAAGAGTGTTGGCTTTGGAATTAGAGGACTTATATTCAAAATTTCCCTCTGACAACTAAAATCTGTGTGATCTTGGGCAAGTAGCTAAGCCTGCTGGCTTTCATTTTCCTCCTTGATAAGAAATCTGAATAGACAGACCTTGAAGTCCTGTCCCACTCTCAATCTATGCTCTTTTCCTATGAAGCAATCCTCACATAGCATGATTACAAGTTTCTTTAATACCCTGGTTATATTCTACTGGAGCATGGGTGAAAATAGCAGGCTCTAAGTAGAACCAGAAAAACATTGTACACAGAAACAACAAGATTGAATGATGATCAACTGTAGTAGATTTGATATTTTCCAGCAATTCAGTGACCCAAGGCAATCCCAATAAACTTTGGATGGAAAACACCATCTGTAGAGAGAGGCCTATGGAGACTGAATGTAGATCAATGGACACTGTTTTCACCTTTTTTCTTTTTCTTCTTTTTCTTCCTTTCTCATATTTTTCTCCTTATATTTTGATTTTTCTCCCCTAACCTGAGTCATATGGAAAAATGTAAAAGATGAATGTTCATGCAATCAAAAAAAAATTAAATTAAATTTAGAAAACAACAGATTCTTATTGGGTAGACTAGCAGAGATAAGAGATAGTAGTCTAAATACAAAGGCTTTCTGGTTTATTCCTATATGGATTATGGCAGATAGTAGGACAATACTCAAAATAGTACAGCTGGAGAAAGTGAATGCCACAGAAGTAGATAGTGGAATAGAATCTGGGTTCCAGGATGCTTAAAAACTTAGGCAGGGGAGGGAAGCATTTATTAAGTACCTACTGCCTGCTAGGCAGTTCTAAACTCTTGACAAATATCATCTCATTTGGTCCTAAAAATAACCCTGGCAGGTAAGTGCTAGTATCATTCTCATATTATAAGTGAGGAAACTGAAGCAGATAGAGGTGAGATAAATCACATTGTTCTAGATCAAATTTAAACTCAAGTTTTCCTAACTCCAGGAGTCAGGCTCTATTCACTAGCTGAGAACATGAAATGATGGACTCTGATTCTAGGGCAGAAACCTTTGCCCTCTCTCTTGGTTTTGCATTATTTATTAGGTAGGCAAAGGTCTATGAGGAAGATTTTTTTTTAAGCCTTGAAGGGAGTCATATGAGGCTAAGGGTCCACTTCTAGCTCTGCTCAAAATTGTCTCTAGGTATCATATTGGGTATCACATCTTGGGATTTCAGTTTCTTCCTTATATTCAATGTCTAGGCTAAACAAGAGAGGTCTATACTGGATTAGTGTAGAAGGGTCTTTTAGATTCCTTCCAGTTCTTACATTCTATATTTTACAATTCTAAGGCTCTTTTCTCCTGTGACCTGCAATGACTTTTAGATATGCTTTGGCATTTGATGAGAGTCAGAGTTTGCAAATGTCTGTGGACTGTGATTAGAGCAGGGGCCCAGCAAAGTCCCTTAGGGGCATTCTGACAGTGATAAGGCCCTTGCTGAGATTTCTACAGTAAAAATAAGTAACTATACAATCTCTTCATTGCATTAGGAGCTATCTACATCCCACTCGTGCAAGTTACATGAGGACAGACTTTATCTTTAGCCTGAAGCCACCTGCTTTGTAATCTGTTCCTGTGGACCCAATTGATCCCACTGTCCTTACATTAACAGGGACAGCTGTGTTGACTCTTTTGAAAACAAACAGTTTGTATGGAAAATTTGGAAAGAACAGTCCACTTTATAATTGTCAACAGGGGTGCAACCTTCAAATAATACTGTCCCTTTTAGAGTCAGAAGACTGACAGGATGAATATGGACATGGCATGCCTTATACAGGCACACCATCATTCAGAAGACTGATGTTTTTACCTAGGGAATTTCTAGAATTCAAACTATTTGGAGTTTCATATATGATTTTTTAATTCTTTATTTGAGAGCTCTAAATTCAAACTCCAGTCTTCACACTTATTAGCAATAGACAAGTTGGTTTTTTTTTTTTATCATTCTAAGCTTCAATTATTTCATACAAACACAAGAAACATTTATTAAAAATTTAATTACTATAGCAGTATTTTCACAAGTTGTTGTGGAGCATGTGAGTTGTGTCTAACTCTTTGTGACCCCATTTGGAGTTTTCTTGGCAAAAGTATTGAAGTAGTTTTTTAAATTTTTTCTTCAGCTCATTTTGCAGATGAGAAAACTGAGGCAAACAGGGTTAAGTGACTTGTCCAGGGTTACACAGCTAGTAACTGTCTGAGATTGGATTTGAACTTATGAAGGCAAGTCTTCCTGATTCAAAGCCCAGTATCCTACTTACTACACTATCTAGCTGCTGCTACCTGTATAAGACCTGACCACAAAAGCTGTCTATTGAAATAGCTGAGGAATGAGGAATAGAGATTTCACTTCCTGTGAATAAAGAGAGAATACAGTGGTCTATATAGAGTTCATGATCATAGGATCATAGATTTAAGGCTGGAAGGAACATTAGAAGCTAGCATTTAGTGAGTGCCTACTATGTGCCAGACACAGTGCTAAGTGGGATACAAAGAAAGACCCAAAACCCCAAAAACCAAAAACACAGTCTCTTTCCTTATAGAATTCATAGTCAAATGGTAGAGCCAACACGTAAACAACTACATGTCAACAAGATATAGACAGGATAAATTGTAGGTAGTCTCAGAAAGAAACATGAAGACTAAAGAATATTGGGAAAGGCAGAAGGTAGGATTTTTAGCGGAGACTTGAAGAGATTAGGGAAGCTAAGAAGCAGTGAAAATGCTTAGTTGAGAGATGGAATGTTGTGCCATTTAGGCCAGTTCTCTAATTTTATGGAGAAATAAATTGAGGCTGAAAGATTAAGTGGCTTAATCAAGGTCACAGTAGCAGAATTGAGATTCAAGGTCATATCCTCCCCAAACCAGGGGTAAAGCCACTCTATCATGCAACTACCTTCAGCTCAATTTTGACACATTTGAGGTATGAAGAATTCCCACAGATTCTTAGAAAAGCATAACCCTATCTTTTCTGTTCATATTGATTTAATTATTAGAGAAGAGGCAAATTAAAATTAAGCATCTTTTTTAAAAAAGAAGAATATTTTTCTTTCTGTCATGATCATATTATATATCCTCAGAATAGCCACTTGTCTTTCTTATGCTCTATTGTGAGGAGAATGTTGATGTTTCTCATGTAGCTGGGTTGAGATTGGGCAATTTCACTTAATCTTGTCCAAATTGCTTCTAAGGGAGTTTCCTAGTCTTGCTACATTTATTTGTCATTTAATTAATTAAATATTTATTTTGTGCCTACTATGTAAAAGACATTATATTGGGTTCTGAGAATGAATGCTGAAGATAAAAATAATCTCTGGCTTTAGAATTTTATAGTCTACCTTTCAGGAGACAATGTGTATATTTATAGGTGTATCTGAAATAACTGTAATGTGAAAGTATGAGTAGCTAGGAGCATCAGGAAAGGCCTTCTATAGAATATGATTCTTCAATAAAGCCTTGAAGGAAACTGGGTATTCTGAGAGAAAACCATGAGGGGAGAATGCATTCCAAGCATGGAGGATAGCCAGTGTAAAAATAGGACAGAAGATGGATTTCTTTCTGAAGAAATCCATTTTGGCTAGATTAGAGTGTGCACAGGGCATGTGATTCATAATAAAGCTAGAAAATACTCTGAACAGTGTTTTTCACATATAATAAATGTTGCCAGATGAGTTGTGACCCACAGTTTAAGAAGTTTTACTCTAAAAATATTTGTAGTAGCCTTTTTTGTAGTGGCAAGGAACTGGAAATTGAGGGAATGCTTATCAAATGAGGAATGGCTGAATAAGTTATATTATATAAATATAATGGAATCTTACTGTTCTATAAGAAATGATCAGCGGGCTGATTTCAGAAAAGCTTGAAAAGACTTACATGAACTGTTGCAAAGTGAAGTGAGTAGAATCAAGAGAGCATTGTATACAACAAGATTATATGATGATCAACTGTGATGGACTTGGTTCTTTTCAACAATGAGGTGATTGAAAGCAATTCTAATAGACTTGTGAAGGAGAGTGCCATCTGCATCTAGAGACAGAAGACTGATTGCTGATTAAAGTATAGTATTTTTACCTTTTGTTGTTTGTTCGTTTGCTTATTTTTCTTTCTTGTGCTTTTCCCCTTTTGATCTGATTTTTTTGTGCAGCATTATGAATAGGGAATTATGTTTATAAAACTTGTATATGTTTAACCTATATTAGATTGCTTGCTGTCTTGGGGGGAACTAGGGGGAAGAGGGAAAAATTTTGGAATATAAGGTTTTGCAAAGGTTAATGTCAAAAACTATCTTTGCATTATTTGGAAAAATAAAATACTATTTAAAAAGAACTATATGAAATATGCTTTCAGATTACACATAAAAAAGAAATATCCAAAAAAGGAAAAAACTATTGTAATTGATGATGAGAACATTAACTAGGATGGTGGCTCTGTGATTGGACAGAAGACAGATGTAGGAAATGTTGTAGATGTATAAAAATAAGACTTGGTAATTGAAATGAGGAATTGAGGATGATAGCAAAGTTGTCAGGTGGGTTGAATAGAAGGATGGTAGCCTTATAGGTAAATTCAGAAGAAGGGTAAGATTTGGGGGAAAGACAATATGTTTGATTTTAGAGATGTTAAATTTGCAATGTCTTTGGAACAGATGAGATAGGCAGGTAGATATGTGGGACTAGTGTTCAAGAGACAGATTAGTGCTCGAAATATAAGTATGGGAGTCATTGGCATAGAAATGATAGTTAAGGCTATGAGAGTCGATGAAGTCATCAGGTGAGCAAGGACAGAGAGAAAATAAAAAAGGATCAAGGACACTCAAGGTGGAAATGATGATAATTAAAATCCAGCAAAAGAAGAAGTTGGATAGATCTGAGGAGAACCAAGAAAGAGCAGTGTCATAAAAAAAATGCCCAGAAGAGTTTTAGAATAGAGCTAGATGCTCCAGAGAGATCAAGAAGGGTGATGATTGAGAAAGCTCCCTCAACCAAACTTTCTGCTCAGCTGTCAGAATCTCCAGCTTGTTTAACAGCAGGATTAGAAGGTTCTAGCTGTAGGCTTCTGTAAGGATGGTATGAGAAAGATACTTGCAGAGACTAGCACCTTCTTGACTAGTTGGCTCTTAATAGCTTAATTTAGATTAGGATGTGCTCTTGTGGGGAAACCATACAATCCCCCCCCCCCCCCACCAAAAACCTTTTCCCACAATGCCTTGGCTACTGTGAAAAACTTTCTCACTAAATTTCTCTTGATTGATTAATTATTAGATGTGCCTGTTCATTCTGGTTTAAATGGATTATTGCTACAAGACTGTGGTTTATGCTCTTTCAACCTCTTTCCATACACCAGCTTTGAAGTCTTATTGGTGCTCATGCTTTATAAGTAAACAGCTTATTGATTTTTCCCTCTTGGATCTGAGACTTCATCAGTACAGGGAATTCCTCCAGAAAGGGATTTCCTCTACCAATGCAAGTCAGTACTTGTTCTGCAATTTAGAAGTTTAGGGAGTTGCCTGTGGCACTGAGAGGGAGGGAAAGAGGAGGGAATAAGCATTTATCAAATTCCTATTGTACCAGGTACTGCAATAAGCTTTTAAAAATGTTTCATTTGATCATTACAACAACCAATGAAGTTAGGAGCTATTATCCCTATTGTGTAGTTGAGGAAACTGAGGCAAAAAGAGGCTTGCCTAGTTATGGCAGAAGCAGGATATGAACTCAGGTTTTCTTAATTTTGAGACCAACACTTCCTCTGTCTTTTAAAACACTGAGCACAGGTCTTATGTTTATTACATATAAGTATCACCATCTGGAGTCATATTCATCTAGATTTTCTTTTTGGTTCTCATGGAACCCTAGATTAAAAGTCCTTCTTTCTGCAATCCATATGCAGCATAGCTTCCTAATTTAAATTCCTATAGCACAGACTTGGAGAGTATAATTTTCTTCTCCAGGAGCTTCAAGGACTCCCCATTACCTTGAGAATAAACATCAATTCTATTTAACATTTAAAGGCTTTCATAATATAATTCCTGCCTATAGGTCTTGTATAATTACCCATTACTTTCCATTATAAACATTTTATCACCCCCCCCCAAATTATCTTCCGTTCTTAATAAGAGTGACTCATTGTAACAACTAAAAAGAGTATCCTTACTTTGAGGAATTTGAAAATGAGAAGAAATGCTTTTTTTTTCCCCTAGCCAATTTCAATTCACTAATTATAGGGCAACTGATTCTCCAAATAAGTAACTGTGTGGTAACCCAAGTGTCCATACTAGTAAGGGAAAAAAGGAAACCAATAAATGTAGGCACCTAAAAGAGATTTACCTAAAAGGTAAATGTGCCTCCAAATCTTAATCCAGATTAGGGAACCATAGTGGGCAGCTCCAAAGATGAGAGAAAAAGTTTTATTTTTATTTTTTAAAATAATAGCTTTTTTCACAAAATATATGCAAAATAGTTTTCTTTTTGCTTTTTCTTTTTTATTAAAGCTTTTTATTTTCAAAACATATGCATAGATAATTTTTCAATATTAACCCTTGCAAATTGTATTCCAATTATCCCTCCTTTTCCCCACCTCCTCTCCTAAAAATCAGGTAATCCAATATATGTTAAATATGTAAAATATGTTAAATCCAATATATGCATACATATTTATACAATTATCTTGCTTCACAAGATAAATCAAATCAAAAATGAGAAAAAATGAAATGCAAGCAAACAACAAAAAGAGTGAAAATGCTATGTTGTGATCCACATTCAGTTCCCACAGTCATCTCTCTGTGTATAGATGGCTCTCTTCATCACAACATCATTGTAACTGGTCTGAATCATTTCATTGTTGAAAAGACTCACATCCATCAGAATTGATCATCATATAATCTTGATGTTGCTGTATATAATAATCTCCTGGTTTTGCTCATTTCACTTAGTGTCAGTTCATGTAAGTCTCTCCAAGCCTCTCTGAAATCATCCTGCTGATCGTTTCTTATAAAAGAATAATATTCCATGACATTTATATATCATAACTTATTCAGCCATTCTCCAACTGAGGGCTTCCACTTAGTTTCCAGTTTCTTGCCACTACCAAAAAGGGCTGCCACAAACATTCTTGCACATGTGGCTCTCTTTCCTTACTTTAAGATCTCTTTGGAAAATAAGCTCAGTAGAAACAATGCTGGATCAAAGGATATGCACATTTAAAAATATTTTTATTAAAGCTTTTTATTTTCAAAACATATGCACATATAATTTTTGAACATTGACCTTTGCATAGCCTTGTGTTCCAAAATTTTCCCTCCTTTCCCCACCTCCTCTCCTATATGCAAACAATCCAGTATATGTTATACATGTTAAAATATGTTAAATCCAATATATGTAAAATATTTATGCAATTATCTTGCTGCACAAGAAAAATCAGATCAAAAGAGAAAGAAAATGAGTAAGAAAACAAAATGCAAGCAAACAACAACAAAAAGAGTAAGAATGTTATGTTGTGAACCACATAGTTCTTCCAGTCCTCTCTCTTGGTGTAGATGGTTCTCTTCATCACAAGATCATTGGAACTACCTTCAATCATCTCATTGTTGGAAAGAGTCACATCCATCATAGTTGATCATCACATAATCTTGCTGTTACTGTGTACAATGTTCTCTTAGTTCTATTCACTTCACTTAGCATTAGTTCATGTAAGTCTCTCCATGTCTTTCTGAAACAATTGTGATGATTGTTTCTTATAGAAAAATAATATTCCATAACATTCATATATCATAACTTATTCAGGCATTCCCCAACTGATGGGCATCCACTCAGTTTCCAGTTCCCTGACACCACAAAAAGGGCTGCTCCAAAGATACAAATATATATATATATATATATATATATATATATATATATATATATATATATATATATATTGTTTGTTTGTAAATATGGGTCTTTCTCCCTCTTTCATGATCTCTTTGAGATATAGACCCAGTAAAGACAACTGCTGGATCAAAGAATATGCGCAGTTTGATAGCCCTTTGGGCACAGTTCCAAATTGCTCTCTAGAATTGTTGGATCAGTTCATAAGTTGTGTAAGAAAAGTTTTATCTCTGAATAGGTTAGAAATGCTCCCTTGATTGGAGGTGTGAGTATGGTAGGGTTCCATGATGGTTAATTTGTAGCATCAAAGTGTTATCTATTACCAGTTCTTTCAGAGCTGCTCTCTGAGATCTTTGAATACAAAGACTGGTTGAAGGTAACGAAAATATGTCAGTGGAATATGCTTTAGTTTATTCTAAGCAGCCTTAAAAAAGGAACTAGAGGGTCTTAGTTATGCTGAGTGATTTCAGATTGCCTAGACCCAGAAGGATGTTTTGTCTCTGGGGTTCTCTGAGGCAGCAAAGTAATCTAGTGGATAGAACATTGGGAATCAGGTAGACTGAAGTTCAAATCTAGTCTAAAACACCAAAAGTGGTACCTTGAATTCTGTCTCCATTTCATCCTATGTAAAATGGAGGCAATACTAGTAGCTACCTCCCAGGGTTATGAGATTAAATGATTATAAGATATATGAGATAAATGAGATAAAACTTGCAAATCAGTTGCTTGGCATCTTGTAGGAGCTAGAGAAATGTTTATTTCTTTTTGTATTAGTTGGTAAAAATGGGAGATGTTCCCATTGGGTTTTAGGGGTGAAAGCAAAAAGCAAGAGACAATTAACACTTACAGAGTATGTGGCAATCTTCTAGAAAATGCCAAGGATAGGCTTAAGTTTTTCTGTAATGTCAATATAGAGACATGCAATTTTTTTTCTCCCTTGGGATTCCACATGTGAAATGTTAACTCAGAATCCATAAGAAAAAGGCTTTAAAACTGTCACACAGAAAAATAATATTAGAGACATAAAACCTTTACTTAGGTGTGTATGTATGAACACATACAGGGTGTCCCAAAATTCTTAGTGTAGTTGTAAATTTTAGGGGCAGCTAGATGGTGAGGTAGACAGAACACTGGCCCTGGAATTAGGAAGACTTGAATTCAAATCCAGATTCAGATAGTTACTAGCTTGTGAGACCCTGTACAAGTCACTTAATCTTGATTGCCTCCAAAAACCCAAAAGAAAACAAAGCAAACCAAAAAAAAATCGAATAAAATTTAATTTTGGGAGCTTAAAATTGCACTAAAATTTTTGGAAACACTATATATTTTATAGTGAACAATATTAACTTATATTCCTCAGAGTGAGGAAAGATAGCACTTTGTAGTTACAAAATTCTAAGAAACAAAAATCATATCCTTATTTAGATCACAATAAAGAATAAGGAACTAGAGAGCTAAAATATGGAAAACATTGCCTTAGTGAAAGTTGTATTGTCCTTGATACATGTTTTCTGTCTTGATGTTCCACCTCTACCTTAATTCCTTCTTATAGACTGTCCCTGATGGTGGAATGTGCTCTCTCCTCCCTTCCATATCTTGGGATTGTTTCTTCCCTTTAAATCTTACTTAGCTCAAGTAACATCTTCTTCAGGGAGGGTTTTCTGAATCTTCCAGTTGTTAGTACTCCTCACTCCCTGTCACTGTGTATTTATTACACACACACACACACACACACACACACACACACACACACACACACACACATATACACACATACACATACACATACATATATATTCTTTATCTGTGAACAAATTGGGTCCTTCTGGTAGAATGTAAGCTTATTGAAGGCAGGGGATGAGCCATTTTTATATTTGTTTCTCCAGTGTCTAGTACAATGTTTGGCAAACAGGAGGCACTTTATAAATATTCTTTGGTGACTATAGTCTCATACCTCATGAAGACCTTATGATAGTTCTAGGCAACATTTTATAATACCAGTTTTTGTTATAGCAGAGTACCCTCTGAAAAGCTAAACTTATATCCTTGGAGTTCTCTCTCTCTCTCTCTCTCTCTCTCTCTCTCTCTCTCTCTCTCTCTCTCTCTCTCTCTCTCTCTCTCTCTCTCCTTTCTCTCTTTTTCAGTCTTTCTGTTTGTCTCTTTGTGTCTCTTTCTCTTTATTTCTGCCTGTCTATCTCTTTTGTATATTTTCTTGTAGGCCTTCAACCTTCAGCTTCTCTCAATGGATAATCAGTTCAGAAAAAACTAATGATTACTACAATGTTTATTTTTATGGATATCCCACTCTTTGGAGGAAGTCCTAGACTCTCTAGAAGCTGCTTTCTGAATGTTACTATCACATTCACCTCTGATATAGTAGTGACCTTGGTTTAGCATACTCTGCACCTAGTTGATTAATGAATTTACATTTATGTTAGTCTTCCCTGGCTGGGTATGCACACTGAATTCATCATTGGCCAGCACCCACTTCTCGGCGGCATCCAACTTTGTGCTTGTCAGAATACAAGCCAGTTTGTCATCCGTTCTCCATTCACATAGTCTCAAATTTTTTCAGTGACAAGTTCACTTCAGAGCCAAGAACTCTAATTTGTTGATGGAATAATGAGTCTTGCTGTCATTGAGTCCTCTATTAGCAAATGTAGCCCTCTTCTGGTAACCATCACTCTCCTAGTAGAAAACTATTTTCAAGCTATGCTGAAATTAGTGTGTAACATACCCAGGGCTTGCAGGGATCTGCAAAAGTTAACCTGACTAATATATAAGGTAGGCAGAAAAATAAGTTTTTATAGTTATGAGTAATTCACAAATGTTGAAACTCTACATAAATGCTACTGTTGCTATTGATGTTGTTATTGAGGGGCATTATGATGTAAGAAATTTCTCGAAGAAGCCAGGAATACTAGCACCATAATTCTTTTGACATGCTTAGGTGATGAGTGCTTCTGTCTTCTTAGGGGCAGCTGAATCCCTGGTGGTTTATTGTATGATCTGTGTACTTGACAGAGGATTTGCAAAACTGGGATCTAGTGGCTCTAATATGTTAAAAAAATCTTTCCTTATGCTACAATGTTTTTTCAAAATGTAATTAAAATCATCCAGCTTCACTAGAAATAATAATAGTTAATAATAATAACCACGAGGGAGGAGACAAGATGGCAGAGAGTAGATAGAACATTGCCTAAGTTTTCCTCAATTTTCCTCAAAATCATCACTAGATCAAGACCCTGAATTAATTTTGGAGTGACTGAAGCCACAAACATTCAGAGTGTAATAAATTTTCAGCTTAAGATATCTTGGAAAAAATTCAGGGAAGATCTGTCTAATTGGGCAAGGTGCAATGCAGCCCAATGCAGGTGCAGTGCAGAAAAGTTAGTCAAGGGTAAAGATTGTGTGGGGAGGCCTGGCACAGGAAATCTAGTGGAAAGCTTAACTAAAATACAGCTACATTGGTTACTCTGTCCTTGTTCAAAAGGCCACTGGATCAGCAGACTAACTGAGATTTTCAACACAAAGACAGGAGATAAATTGTGAGCTTTGGAAGATCAGTATAACAGGTGGGACTTGGCCATGTCTAACCAGTAGTGGGGAACCCTGCAGCACCACTAACATTAACCCACCAGAGTCAAGGAGAAGTCCATGTCCCCCTGCAAAAAAAGCTTGAAACAATTTCCCCTGGGCCATAGGAGCAAAGCTCAATTTTTAAAAATGAGCAAAAAACCAAAAAGAGCCCTGACCACAGGCAGCTAGTGTGAAGACAAGGAAGAATGAACACAAATTCAGAGCAGGACAACAAAAATGAATTGCTCTCAGATGAAACCTCACAGAAGGATATGAAGTTGTATTCAACTCAAAAGATTCTCTTGAAAGAGTTCAAAAAAGGATCTTAAAAGAGATAGAAGGAAAATGGAAAAAGAAATGAGTGGTATACAGGAGAAGTATGAAAGGTTGAGGGGAAGAGCCAGCAGCTTAGAAACATAGAAATTGATCAAAGAAAATAATATAAATAATAAATTTTGCAAAATTGAAAAATATGCTGTAGAAAGCAACTTCTTACAAATAAATTTGGTGAAATGAAAAAAGGAAGACAATTCCTTGGAAAATTAACTTGACAAAATGAAAAAAAAAATTCATTGAACAAAACAACTTCTTTAAAGGTACAGTTAGCCAAATACAACAGAAGATAAAAAAAAAATCTAACTGAAGAAAATGTTCATTAAAAATTTGAATTGGACAAATGGAAATGAATGACTCAAAGAGACAGCAAATATCAGTCAAACAAAACAAAACAAAAAAAAAAAGAAGAAAATGCAAAATACTTCATGGTAAAAACAACTGACCTAGAAAACCCACAATTAAGAAACCACTTGGAAAGTTATGCAAAACATTTCCATAAAAGTCAAATTATGAAAAAAAAACACATCTCTTATCCTAATAAAATAAAACCCTTCAAGAAAAATTAAGTTAAAAAAAAGAGAGAAAGAAAGAAAGAGAATGCTTCAATTTGTATTGGGATACAACCAGTTCCTTATCTGGGTATGAATAGGATTTTTCATCATAAGTCATTCAGAGAAGTTATGAATGATTGTACTACTGAGAATGGCAAAGACATTCACAGATGGTCATCCTAAAACATTGCTATTACTTTGAATACAGTACATTTCACTTTGCTTGAGTTTATGTAGGACTTTCTAAGTTTTTTTTCTTTTTCTGAGAGCATACTGCTCTTCATTTCCCATAGAGCAATAGTATTCCATCATAAACACACACCATAATTTATTGAGCCTTCTTCAATGGATAGGCATCCCTTCAATTTCTAATTATTTTTGCCCTGAGAAGAGAATTGCTATAAATATTTATGTACATCTAGATCATTTTCCTTTTTTTTTTTGATTCTCTTCTGATATTTATGCTAAATAGTGGTATTGTTAAGTCAAAGGATATACAGGAATTTGTAGCCCTTTCAGCACAAATCATATCTTTTGATCATTTATCAATTGGAGCATGGCTCTTATTTTTTATCAATTTGACTCAGTTCACTTTATACTTGGGAAATGAAATCTTCTCAGAGAAACATGCTTTAAAATTCTTTTTACAATTGTTATTGCTAACTATTTCCCCACATTTATTTTCCCTCTCCTTTTATCCACTCCCTCCTCAAAATTGTTTTGGTTTTAACCACTCCATTTCCCAATATGCCCTCTCTTTTATCACCTTTCCCCTCTTCTCATATCCCATTTCCCTCCTATTTTCTTGCAGGATAAAATAGATTTCTACACTGCTATTAAGCATATATATATATATATATATATATATATATATATATATATATATATATATATATATATATATATATATATATATATATATATATATATTCCACTTCTCCTTTTCCCTTTCTTCCAGTACATTCTTGTCTAACCCCTAACTTTATAATTTTTTAAAAAAGATGTTATCCTTTCATATTCAACCCACATTTATCTATATATACTCATTCTAACTGCCATAATAATGATAAAGTTCTAATGAGTTACAAATATCATCCTTCCATATAGGAATGTAAGCATATAATCCTTAATAAGTCCCTTATGATAACACTTTCCTGATTACTTCCTTATATTTCTCCAGAATTCTTTATTTGAAAATTAAATTTTCCATACAGTTCTGGTCCTTTCATCACAAATGTTGGAAAATTCACCTCTTTCTCAGAAGGATTATACTCATTTTTGCCGAGTAGGTGAATAATTATTGGATTATCTGAAAGCCATGATAAAAAAAGGAACCTGAACAACATCTTTCAAGAAATCATCAAAGAGAACTGTCCCCATATCCTAGAATCAGAGAGGAAAATAGTCATTGAAATAATCCACTGATCCCCTCCTGAGACTCCAAAATGGAAAAGCTAAGGAATATTGTAGCTAAATTCCAGAATTATCAGATCAAGGAGAAAATATTGCAAGCAGCCAGGAAAAAATAATTCAAATATGAAGGAATTATAATCAGGATTGCCCAGGACCTAGAAGCTGCTGTTTTAAATGATTAAAGAACCTAGAATATGATATTCCAGAAGGCAAAGGAGCTTGGGCTACAACCAACAATCAGCTACCCAGCAAAACTAAGCATTATCGTTCAGGAAAAAAAAGATAGAAATTCAACAATATAGTATGGAGCAGAGTGGATTAAAAGCCAGAATTTACGAAATGTTAACTACAAGAAAATCCATTTGAAGCAGATTTATATATATAAGAGAGAGAGAGAGAGAGAGAGAGAGAGAGAGAGAGAGAGAGAGAGAGAGAGAGAGAGAGAGTGTAAAGGTAAAAGGCTGGAGTAGAATCTGTTATACTTCAGCTGAAGTAAATTTTAAAAAAGCAGATAGTGATCCTGATCTCAGATCAAGCAAAAGCAAAAATAGATCTGATGAAAAAAGGTAAGGTAGGAAACTATGTCCTGCTAAAGGGTATAATAGATAATGAAGTAATATCAACATTAAACATAAAGTCACCAAGTTTATAGCATCCAAATTCCTTGAGAAGTTCAGTGAGTTTTAAGAAGAAATAGATAGCAAAACTACACTAGTGGGGGATCTCAACCTTCTTCTATCAGAACTAGATAAATCTAACCACAAAATAAACATGAAAGAAGTTAAGGAGGTTGATAGAATTTTAGAAAAAGTAGGTATGATTGAGCTTTGGAGAAATTTTAATGAGAATAGAAAGGAATATACATTCTTCTCAGTGGTACATGGCACCTACAAAGAAATTGACCATTTATTATGAAATAAATATCTCACAACAAATGCAGAAATGCAGAAATAATAAATGCATCTTTTTAAAATCATGATGAATTAAAAATTACATTAAATAAAGAGAAATTTATAAAATTTAAAGCAAGAAAATTATTGAATTAATAAGCAAAACTAAGAGTTAGTTTTATGAAAAACCAACAAAATAGCTAAACTTTTGGCTAATTTGATTAGAAAAAGGAAAGAAGAAAACCAAATTACAGTATCAAAAATGAAAAGGGAAAACCTGTCACCAATGAAAGGAAATTAAGGCAATAATCAGGAGATGTTTTCCCAAGTTATACTTTTCTTTCTCCTTTCCCCTTTCCTTCCTCACCAAGGTTTTGTTTCTGACCATCACCTCCTTAATGTCATCCATTTTTTTCAGCCTCCCCCCCTTTCTTCTTCTACTTCTGCCTTCCTTTCTATTAGCCTTCCTTTTTCCTTTCCCCTTTCCCCTCCTTGTTCCCTATAGGGTTTCTATATCAAACTTTACATATATATATATATATATATATATATATATATATATATATATATATATATATATTTGATATTACCTCCTTGAGCCAAATCTTATGAAATTGAGATTCAAACAATGCTAATCCTCTTTCTCTCAACTATAATAGATCTTTTTGGTCTTTTTTGTGATGTAATTTACTCCATTTTACTTCCCCTTTCATCTTCTTCCAGTACAATCCATTTTCCACTCCTAGTTTCTTTTTTATATGCTCACATTAAAGTCAACTTAAACTACATCCTCAAAAAATACTTCTACCAAAAATATAGTTCTCAAGAGTTAGATATATTATCTTCACATGGAGGGATATAAATATTATCACTTTTAAAAATATAGGTTTTTTTCTTCCTTTTTTATCTTCTTATGCTTCTTTTGAGTTCTGTATTTAAAGATCAAATATTCTGTTCAGCTTTGATCTTTTCATCAAAAATGATTGAAAAACCCTTATTTCCTTGAATGTCTATCTTTTCCCCTGAAAAATAATGCTTAATTTTGATGAGTAGTTAATTCTTGGCTGAAGTCCAAGCTTTTTTTGCCCTTTGGAATATCATATTGCAGGCCCTTCAAACCTTTAAAGTGAAAGTTACTAAGAGCTGGATAGTCCTGCTTATGGCTCCTTGATATGTGGATTGTTTCTTTTTAGGTGCTTGCATTATTTTCTCCTTGATAATTCTGGAATTTAGCTACAATATTCTTTTGAATTTTCATTTTGAAGTATCTTTCAGGAGGTGATTAATAGATTCTTTTAATGGCTATTTTTCCCTCTGGTGCTAAGATAAGAGGGCAGTTTTTCATGATGATTTCTTGAAAGATATTGTCCAAGTTCTTTTTTATAACATGGTTTTCAGGTAGTTCAATAATTCTTACATTGTCTCTCCTGCATCTATTTTCCAGGTCAATTGTTTTTCCAATGAGGTATTTTATATTTTCTTCTGTTTCTTCTTTTCTTTTCTTTCTTTCTTTCTTTCTTTCTTTTTTTTTTTTTTTTTGTTTTCTTTGACTGATTCTTGATGTCTCATTGAATCATTCACTTTTATTTGTCTAGTTCTAAGTTTTGGTAAATTATTTTCTGCAGTTAGCCTTTTAACCTCCTGTTGTATTTGGCCAATTGTACTTTTAAAGGAGTTGCTTTGTTCATATTTATTTCCCATTTCACCAATTCAATTTTTTAGGAATTGTTCTTTTTTCATTTTACCAATTCTGTTTTTAAGTTGTTCTTTTATTCCATTCCTTTAATTCTATTTTTCTTTTTTTTTTTTACCTGAGGCAATTGGGTTAAGTAACTTGCCCAGGGTCACACAGCTAGGAAGTATTAAGTGTCTGAGGCCAGATTTGAACTCAGGTCCTCCTGACTTCAAGGCTGGTACTCTATTCACTGTGCCACCTAGTTGCCCTTCTAATTCTATTTTTCAAGGAGTTGTTTTCTTTTTTCAATTTTTTTTCAAATCTACTTTTAAGACATGGTTTTCTTTAGTATATTTTTTTCCTTTTTTTGCCAAATGTAATTTTTTATGAATAACTTCTGATTTTCAAAATATGTGCAAATGTAATTTTCAACATTCACCCTTTCAAAACCTTGTTCCAAAATTTTTTATCCCTTCCTCCCAATTCCTCCTCCAAACAACAAGTAATCCAATATATGTTAAATGTGTGCATTTCTTCTATGCTTATTTCCACCAAAATTTTAATTTATTTATTAGGAGTTGTTTTCTTCAGTTAATTTGTTTCTTTTTCCAAACTCTCCTGTAAAGCTCTCATTTTATTTCCCCATTTTTCTTCTAATTTTTAAAATATCCTTTTTGAATTCTTCTAAGAGAGCCTTTTGAGTTGGAGATGAGTTCATATCCCCCTTTGAGGCTTCATCTGGAGGCATTTTGCCTTTAGTATTCTCAGAGAGTTACAATTTAAAAGTTTTTGTACAAACAAAATCAATGCAGCCAAGATTAGAAGGAAATCAGAAAGTTGGGAAAAAATTTTATATCCAAGGTTTCTAATAAAGGCTTAATTTCTGAAATTTATAGAGAATTGACTCAAGTTTATAAGAACACAAGCCATTCCCCCTAAGTTGGTAGATTTTTCAAAGGATATGAAGAAACATTTTTCCAATGAAGAAATTAAAGCCATTTCTAGTCATATTAAAAATACTCTAAATCATTGATTAGAGAAAGACAAATTAAGACAACTCTGAGGTAATATCTCATACCTTTCTGATTGGTTAAAATGAAAGAAAGTAAATAAGTGTTGGAATGGATATTAAAAAACTGAAACTTTCTGCATTATTCATGGAGTGATCTAACCATTCTGGAGAGAAATTTGGAACCATACCCAAAGGGCTGTCAAACTGTATATATCCTTTGATCCAGCAGTGTCTCTACTGGGTCAGTATCCCAAAGAGATCATAAAAGAGGGAAAAGGACCCATATGTGCAAAAATGTTTGTAGCCTGTCCTTTTTTTTAGTGGCAAGAAACTGGAAAGTGAATGGATGCCCATAAATTTGGGAATGACTGAATAAATTCTGATATATGAATGTAATGGAATATTATTGTTGTATAAGAAATAGGTAGGTTGATTTCAGAAAATACTGGAGTGACTTACATACACGGATGCTAAGAGAAGTGAATAGAAGTAAAAGAACATGGCAATATGATCATGTGATGATCAGCTTTGATGGACTTGGTTTTTTCAGCAAGAGGTTATTCAAGGCAATTCCAAGAGATTTGTGATGGAAAGAACCCATCCACATGCAGAGAGAGAATTAAGGAGAGTGTGTGCACATCAATGCATACTATATTCATTTTTTTTCTTCTTGTTTGTTTTTTTCTTTCTCATGTATTTTTCCCTTTTGATCTGATTTTTCTTGTGCAGGATGACAAATATGGAGATATTTTTAGAAGAATTGTACATGTTTAACTTGTAAGGGATTGCTTGCTGTTTAGGGAAACAGAGAAGGAGGGAGAAAAATTTGGAATACAAGGTTTTGCAAATGTGAATGTTGAAAATTATTTTTGCATGTATTTGGAAATATAAAAGGCTATTATAAAAATTTGAAAATTAATAATCATAATAATATACTTATAAGTAGTTCTTTAAGTCCTGAAAAGCACTTAAAACACTTTAGCTCATTAGAACCTTACAATATTTGAATCCCTTATCCACTTTTTTCTCTTGAAAATTCTAACATGATTTAATTCTTTTTTTAAATTTTGAGTTCCGAATGCTTTCTGTCACTCCCATTTACTTCTCCACCCATGAACAAGGCAAAAGATTTATATCAATTATAGATGTAATATCATGCAAAACATATTTTCCTATCAATTGTATTTCAAAAATAAGAAAAAATAAAGAAAGTGAGAAATTTATATTTGAAGTTGCACTTAGAGTTCATCAGCCCTTTTTCTGGAGGTGGGTAATATTTTTCATCATGAGTTTTTTTGGAATTATCTTGCATCATTGTATTGATCAGAAAGTCAAGTCTTTCATATCTGAATATTACTACAACATTACTGTTCCTGTCTAAAATGCTCTCCTATTTATTCATTTTGAATCAGTTTGTATAAGTCTTGCTATGTTTTTCTGAAACTATATTCTTTGTCATTTCTTGTGGCATAATTGACTACATCACAATCATATGCCATTCTTTAATTGATAAACATCCTTTGATTTCCAATTTTTTTGACACCACAAAAAGAGCTAGTATAAATATTTTTGTATATATTGTTCTTTTACTTTTTCTTCAAACTCTTTGGAATATTGAACTGGTAGTGTTATTATTAGGTCAAAGGGTATGGATTCTTTTTCAGAACAATTGAACCAGTTCACAACTCCACCAACAGTTCATTAGTGTATCTATTTTCCCCTCCTTCCCTCTAACATTTGTCATTTCTGATAGGTTTTAATTTATTTCTCTAGTCAATAATGATTTAGATAATTTTTTTATGTGACTGTAGCTATCTTTGATTTCATTGAAAACTTTTCATATCCTTTGACCATTTATCACTGAAGGAATGGCTCTTCTTTTTAAGGCATTTTTTTTTTAAATTTAGTGACTTTGTGTGTCTCTTTTACCATTAGGTCAATTTTGTTTTTAAGATGTTATTTTCATCTTTTTTTCTTTCTTTCTTTCTTTCTTTCTTTCTTTCTTTCTTTCTTTCTTTCTTTCTTTCTTTCTTTCTTTCTTTCTTTCTTTCTTTCGTTCAACTTCCTGCCAAGATGGCAGCGTGGAGGCAGACAGCTGCTTGAGCTCTGTGTTTTCTTTCAGAATTTACTTCATGACAAGCCTCAGAATTAATGTTTGACTGGAAACACCCCCCCCCCCCAATAACCACTAACAGAAGACATCCTTGAAATTTGCCAGAAAAGGTCTGTGTTTGCTTGGGGGAGGGGACAAACAGATTGGGCGCAGACTGAGGCCAAGCAGCCAGAGCGAGGCAGGCAGCTCACACTGTGCAGACCCCAGGGAGGAGGGGTGCGATCTCTTGCACGAAACGACCTTTAACCCAGTGTGGATATTCCGTCTTGGCAGCAAGCCAGGATCAGCAGAGAAGGTGTAAACATTGGAGGTAAAGAATAAAACCCTGGAAAGCTAGCATCTCTCTGGACCTGGCCACCCCCACCCCCACCCGGAGTGTGTTCTTAGAGCCTCAGAGTGCGGATGCAGCATTGCCATTGCTGTCCTGTTAGTGCCTCACTGCTGTCTCCTGCAGTCTGTAGAGAAAGCCTCGTACACCATCCAACCCCATCCTCCCTCCAAAGAAACAGACCAATTGTTTCTCTTGTCAATTTGTTTTCTTCAATTCCCGCTCTGACAAAATGAACAAAAAATTAAAAAGAGGTCTAACCACTGAAAGCTTCTGTATGGATAGAGAGCAGACTTCAAACCCTGAGGAGACTAAAAGCAGACTGTCTCCAGAGGACTCCCCTAAGGGGGATATGAGCTGCTCCTCCACACACAAAACTCTCATAGAAGAAATCAAAAAGGCTCTCACAAGAGATCTAGAAGAGAAATGGGAAAAGGAAAGGGAAGCTTGGCAAGAGATTCTGGAGAAGTCATCCCATGCATTTAAAGACAGAGTGGATAAAGAAATCAAATCATTGAAAAACAAAATTAATGAATTGGAAAAGGTAAACAACTCCAAGGAAAACAGGATTAGTGAGTTGGAAAAAGAAAACAGCTCTCTAAAAATAAAATTGATGAAATGGAATAAAAATTACATAGAAGATAAAAACTCAATTGGATAATTACAAAAAGATATTTAAAAAGTGAGTGAAGAAAATGCATCATTGAAAATTAGAATCAAACAAGTAGAAATGAATGACTCAAGGAGAAACCAAGAAGTAATCAAGCAAAACCAGAAAAATGAAATAATTGAAAAGAATGTCAAGTACCTTATTGGAAAGACAACAGACCTGGAAAACAGATCCAGGAGAGACAATTTGAGAATAATTGGACTCTCTGAAAAAAAGAGCCTGGACACTATTTTCCAGGAAATTATCAAGGAGAACTGCCCAGATGTTTTTGAAACAGAGGGTAAAATAAATATTGAAAAAATTCATCGATCACCTACTGAAAGGAACCCTAAAATCAAAATGCCAAGAAATATAGTGGCCAAGTTCAAGAACCTCAGATGAAGGAAAAAATATTGGAAGCTGCTAGAAAAAAGCAATTCAGATATGGAGGAGCCACAATAAGGATAACCCAGGATCTAGCAGCATCCACATTAAAGGAATGAAGGGCCTGGAATATGATATTCCAAAAGGCTAAGGAACTTGGTATGCAGCCAAGAATAACTTACCCAGCAAAACTGACCATCCTTTTCTAGGGAAGAAGATGGACATTTTATGAAATAAATGAATTCCATCTATTCTTGATGAAAAAACCATATCTACACAAAAGGTTTGATCTTCAAATATAGAACTCAAGAGATTTCTAAAAAGGTAAAAAGAAATCTTGAGAACTATATTTCTACCATAAAGATATGTAAAGAACACATGTATAATTTGTCCTAGAAACTAGAGGTGGAAAGGAAATTATATCATAAAAAAGGGTAAAGTGGTGGTACTACATCTTATGAAGAGGCAAAAGTAACCTATTATATCTGAGAGAAAGAAAGGAGGGAGATGAACATAGTATGTATCAATAGACATATTTGATTTATGGTGAAACTTCTTCTACTTCATTGAAAAGTGGGAGGGAAGGAGTAAGCTAAGGGGAAGGGAACACAGAAATTGTGGGGAAAAGAGGTAAAATAGGGGGAGGAAGTTTAAGGTGGGGAAGGGATACTAAAAAGGGAGGGCTTTGAAAAGCAAGTGGTGTTTACAAGTTTAATACTGGGTAGAGGGGTAAGAGGGAAGGAAAGGGGAAAAGCATAAGCAGGGGTTAACAGGATGTCAAGCAATATAGAATTAGTCATTCTAACCATAAATGTGAATGGCATAAACTCCCTCATAAAGAGGAAGCAGTTAGCATACTGGATTAAAAGCCAGAATCCTATTATATGTTGTTTACAGGAAACACACCTGAAACAGGGTGATACATTCAGAATAAAAGTAAAAGGGTAGAGCAGAACCTACTATGCTTCAGGTGAAGCAAAAAAGCAGGAGTAGCCATCCTCTTCTCAGATCAAGCAAAAACAAAAATTGATCTAATTAAAAGAGATAAGGAAGGGCATTATGTCCTACTAAAGGATAGCATAGATAATGAAGCAGTTTCAATATTAAATATATACACACCGAGTGGTGCAGCATCTAAATTCTTAAAAGAGAAATTAAGAGAGCTGCAAGAAGAAATAGACAGCAAAACTATAATAGTGGGAGATCTCAACCTTGCACTCTCAGAATTAGATAAATCAAACCACAAAATAAATAAGAAAGAAGTCAAAGAGGTAAATAGAATACTAGAAAAGTTTGATATGATAGATATTTGGCGAAAGCTAAATGGAAACAGGAGTACACTTTCTTCTCAGAAGTTCATGGCACCTATGCAAAAATTGATCATATACTAGGACATAAAAACCTCAAAATCAAATGCAGTAAGGCAGAAATAGTAAATGCATTCTTTTCAGACCACAATGCAATCAAAATCACATTTAATAAAAAGCCAGGGGAAAATAGACCAAAAAATAATTGGAAACTAAATAATCTTATACTAAAAAATGATTGGGTAAAACAGCAAATCATAGACATAATTAATAACTTCACCCAAGAAAATGACAATAATGAGCCCACTATCACTATTGCTATTCAATATTGTATTAGAAACGCTAGCTTCGGCAATAAGAGTCGAGAAAGAGATTAAAGGAATAAGAGTAGGAAATAAGGAAATCAAACTCACTCTTTGCAGATGATATGATGGTATACTTAGAGAACCCTAGAGATTCCAATAAAAAGTAATTAGAAATAATTCACAACTTTAGCAAAGTTGCTGGATACAAAATACATATAAATCCTCAGCATTTTTATACATCACCAACAAAATGCAACAGCAAGAGATACAAAGAGAAATTCCATTCAAAACAACTGTTGAGAGTATAAAGTATTTGGGAATCCATCTACCAAAGAAAAGTCAGGAATTATATGAACAAAATTATGAAACACTTGCCACAAAAATAAAGTCAGATTTAAATAATTGGAAAGACATTCAGTGCTCATGGATAGGCCGAGAGAATATAATAAAGATGACAATACTCCCCAAACTAATCTACTTATTTAGTGCTATACCAATCTGACTCCCAAGAAACTATTTTAATGACCTAGAAAAAATAACAACAAAATTCATATGGAAGAATAAAAGGTTGAGAATTTCAAGGGAATTAATGAAAAAAAAAAGTCAGATGAAGATGGTCTAGGTATACTTGATCTAAAGCTATATTATAAAGCAGCAGTCACCAAAACCATTTGGTATTGGCTAAGAAATAGACTGGTTGATCAGTGGTACAGATTAGGCACAAAGGACAAAAAAGGGTACAACTTTAGCAACCTAGTGTTTGAGAAACCCAAAGATACCAGCATTTGGGATAAAAATTCATTATTTGAAAAAAAAAAACTGTTGGGAAAACTGGAAATTAGTATGGCAGAAATTAGATATGGACCCACACTTAACACCATATACCAAGATAAGATCCTCCTGTGGAGGAGGAAGGAATTTATGACCAGAGGAGAACTAGAGATCATCATTGATCACAAAATAGAAGATTTTGAATACATCAAATTAAAAAGCTTCTGTACAAACAAAACTAATGCAAACAAGATTAGAATGGAAGTAACAAATTGGGAAAATATTTTTACAGTTAAAGGTATTGATAAAGGCCTCATTTCCAAAATATATAGAGAACTGACCCTAATTTATAAGAAATCAAACCATTCTCCAATTGATAAATGTTCAAAGGATATGAACAGACAATTCTCAGATGATGACATTGAAACTATATTCACTCATATGAAAGAGTGTTCCAAATCATTACTGATTGGAGAAATGCAAATTAAGACAACTCTGAGATACCACTACACACCTGTCAGATTGACTAAGATGACAGGAACAAATAATGATGAATGTTGCAGGGGATGTGGGAAAACTGGAACACTAATGCATTATTGGTGGAGTTGTGAAAGAATCCGGCCATTCTGGAGAGCAATTTGGAACTATACCGAAAAAGTTATCAAACTGTGCATACCCTTTGATCCAGCAGTGCTACTATTGGGCTTATATCCCAAAGAAATACTAAAGAAGGGAAAGATACTTGCATGTGCTAAAATGTTTGTGCCAGCTCTTTTTGTAGTGGCTAGAAACTGGAAAATGAATGGATGTCCATCAATTGGAGAATGGTTGGGTAAATTATGGTATAAGAATGTTATGGAATATTATTGCTCTGTAAGAAATGACCAAACAGAGAGGTTTGGAGAGACTTACATGAACTGATGCTGAGTGAAATGAGCAGAACTAGAAGATCACTATACACTTCAACAACAATACTGTATGAAGATATATTCTGATGGAAGTGGATATCTTCAACATAAAGAAGATCCAACTCACTTCCAGTTAATCAATGATGGGCAGAAACAACTACACCTAGATAAGGAACATTGGGAATTGAATGTAAACTGTTAGCACTACTGCCTTTATACCCAAGTTACTTATACCTTCAGAATCCAATTCTTAAAGTGCAACAAGAAAATTGGATTTACACACATATATTGTATCTAGGTTATAATGTAACACATTTAATATGTCTGGTGTTGCCTGTCATCTAGGAGAGGGAGTAGAGAGAGGGAGGGGAAAATTTGGATAAATGAATCCAAGGGATAATCTTATAAAATAAATTACTCATACATATGTACTTTAAAAAATTATGAGTATAAAATTAATAAAAAACTATATAAGAAAAAAAAGAAAATCACCTAAAAATGGTATAATCAAAGAAAAATGAAACCAATGAACTCAGAAAAAAAAGAAAATAAAAGAAAAAAAGAAAATATATTTTTGTTTATTTTATCTGCTGTGAACCTCTTTACTTCTTATCTAGGCATAAACTCTTCTGTTATTCAAATATCTGACATGCAATTTTTTCCACGTTCTATTAATTTCCTTATAATACCATATGCACATTTGAAAATTATGGTATGTATAGAACATATGATATGAGATGTTGGTCTATATCTGGTTTCTTCTCGACTATTTTCAATATTTTCCAACACTTTTTGTCAAATAGTGAGTTTTTCCTCTAGTAACTTAGATCTTTGAGTTTATGAAACACTAAGTTACTATGCTCATTTGCTTCTGGGTATTGGGTGCTAATCTATTCCATTAATCAACCCATTTTTGACCCAATATCATTTTTTTTATAATTGCTGCTTTATTAATATAGTTCAAGATAAGTAACCACTAGACTTTCCATCCCACTTAAAATTATTCCTTTCTTATTTTTTATCTTTTTTTCCCATCAGACAAATTTTGTTATTTTTTCAAGCTCTATAAATTAATTTTTTGGTAATTTAATTGATATGACATGGAACAATTAAATTAATTTAGGTAACTTTGTAATTTTTATTATGTTAACTTGGTCTACTCATAGGCAACTAATATTTATCTAAATATGTTGATTTTCTTTATTTATATAAATAATATTTTGTCACTGTATTCAGATAGTTCCAATTTTTGTCTCTTCAGGTAAAAGCCTAAATACTTTATACTCTCTAAAATTATTTTAAATGGAAATTATTTTCCTATCATTTACTAATGAACTTTGTTGGCAATATATAGAGATGATGATGATTAGTTTGAAATTATTTTATACCCTGTGACTTTGCTTAATTAGTTGTTTCAATGATTATTTTTAATCATTTTTTAAATTGACTCTTTAGGGTTCTCTCAGCAAATCATTATGTCATCTGCAAAAAACTGATAATTTTGTTTCCTCTTTGCTTATGCTTATTCCTTTAATTTATTTTTCTTGTCTTATTTCTATAGCTAGCATTTCTAGTACAATGTTGAATAGTAATGGTGATAATCCATATCCTTGTTTGACTCTGCTCTTATTGGAAAGATAGCTTATTCCCTTTATAAATAATGCTTGCTCTTAGTTTTAAATGGATTCTAGTCATCATTTTAAGAAAAGTGAAATTACTCTTTTGCTTTCTAGTGTTTTTAATGGGAATGGATGCTTGCTTTGGTAGCAAATGTACTAAAAATGGAAAGATATAGAGAAGATGAGTATGGTTCCTTCCCAAGATGAAACATTCATTTGTGAAGAATTTTATATTTTATTGTAACTCCTAAAAACTTTATTATTATTAGAGCAATTAGAAATAGTATACTAGGCAAAGGCATAGATATGAGTTGCATATAATGTTATGACTTAAAAATAAAATTAAAGGGAGAGAAAGAGATCCATTGGGAGAAGGAGGACGGGAAAGGAAGAATGGAAAAAAAAATAAAAAGATGCAAAGGGAAGAGCTTTTATAATGAAGGAAATGGGAGTTGATAAGCAACATTTGAATTTTACTTCTTATCAGAATTGGCTTGAAAAGGCAATAACATATACTTAGGGGAAATAGAAAAGAAAGAGAAAAAGAGAGGGAGAAAAAGGCTTATAGAAGGGAGGGTAGATTAAAAGAGGTAGTTGTCAAAAGCAAAATAAACTTTTGATGAGGAACAGGGTAAAAAGAGAGTTAAAAGTATAAACAGGAAAAAAATTGATGATTACACAATTAGTAATCATACCACGAATATGAAGGGGAAGAACTCACCCATAAAACAGAAATGAATAACAGAATGCACTAAAAACTAGAATTCAACCATATGTTGTTTGAAAAAAAAACACACTTGAAACAGAGCCATGTATATACATAGTATAAAAAGAAGGGACTAAAGAAGAATCTATTATGCTTCAGCTGAGATTTTTTTTTTTTAAAGGAGGGTTAGTGGTCATAATGTCAAACAAAGTAAAAGCAAAAATAAACCTAATTAAAAAAGATAAACAGAGAGCATACATTTTTGTCGACAATATTTAACAATAAAATATTTGACAAAAAAATAACAGTTTTGTGAACACCAATGATAAAAAACAGTAGATCATATTTTCTGGTTTTGGACTTTTTGTTTTCTGTTATTGTATTTCTGCTAAAATATCTCCATCACTTTTGTTTGCTATAATTTCAGCTTTTCAAGTGTATTTTTCCCTCAATGTAATTGTTTATTGTCTCATTATTATAATATTTTACATATTAATTAGAAATTATTCATAATGGAATTTATATTTTATTATTAAAATTTCAAATTATTATTTATAGCCATTCTCAAATTATTTAAATTTTTTTGCATGTCAGTCTTGTGAAAACTTCTTTTTTTGTAGTATACTAATCAAAATCAATGACAGTGAGAAATATAAGTTATTATGCTTTTTCAGACTTCCACACAATTATTATCTGTATGCTGGTTCGTTGTTGGTCTTCATTCTTGAAGAACACCAAAATAACAACACTTTGTTAGGATCAAGTTAGTGTATTTGATTGTGGCTGATTAGACCAATACAAACTCCAGAATGCTGTGTTACAGACTGGACATAAATAGTCCCTATGAACATTTGGGGTGGATTCTCTAACTTTGTACATCTCATGTCTCTTCTGAGCTACTTCAATTTTGCTTTACTAATAGAGCACAGAACCTTCTTTGATGAGGGCATGCCATGATGATTGGTCCTGTACCAGTGTCTCCCATGTCTTATAATTGATATTAAAGTTCTTAAGAGAAACCTTGAGACTGTCCTTGTATTTCTTTTTCTGAACACTCTATAAATGCTTGCCCTGTGTGAGTTTTCCATAAAATAATCTTTTGGGCAAGGATATTTGGCATTTGAACAATGTGGCCAGCCCAATGGAGTTGTTTCAGTAAAGTTGGAATACTTGGCAGTTTAGTTTAAGAAAATATCTCGAATCTTTTCCTGCCAGGTGATATTCCTAACACAATTCAAATAGAAATGATTTGATTTCCTGTCATGGCACTGGTATAGGTTTCACAGACATACGGCAATGCCTCACTTAAAAAAAAAATGTATGCACTCTATATTGAAATGCAGCAAACAAACATGGCAAAACAACCCATTTTGCTGTACATTGACTAACAGTAACAAGTCTGTTTTGAGATGCAATATGTACTGATTTAAATTCAACTAGTTTATACAAAAATTATTAAGTAATTGTGTTCGCCTTTACTGTTTTGTTTTTTAGTTGCATCTGACTCTTCATGATCCCAATTGGGGTTTTCTTGGTAAAGATATTGGAGTGGTTTGCCATTTCCTTCTCTAGGTTTATTTTTGGAGATGAGGAAACTGAGGCAAACATCATTAAATCACTTGTCCAAAGTTACACAGTAGGTGTTTGATGCCAGATTTGAATTTATGAAAATAGTCTTCCTGACTGCAGGCCTGACACTCTATCCATTCTGCCATCTCTGTATTAGGTCTTTGTTTTTACAACATCAAATTTCTCATATTTTTCTTGATTTTGTATACTTTGACTTGAACTTTGTTTCCATTTTAAAAAGTGGACCCATTTTGTAGGAGTTGTGTTAAAAATATCCAATAATAATGGTCAGTTTTTTGTGCTCTTCTTGTGAAGGTCTTACACACTTTATCTCAAGGCAAAGGTACACTATTTTTGCTTGGAAACTTCTACATTATCATATACGTTTTTTTTACAAAACGACAAAACAAGCATGTTCCATGAAATGGGAATATTTTTATCCACAAATGGTCTGGAGAAAATACTTCAAGTAATAGTTTCTAAATGTAAGATAATTTTCTTATTGAGCTGTTGTGAAGGAAGGTTGGCCAACATGATGGCCAGCCCTATGGAGCTGAGCCTTTCTATACTTAGCCATGAAGGTCCTTGGAGAGCAGATCCTGCCAGTTCCTGGGAACACACTGGAAGCTTTTTCAATTTTATGGAACCTGCCAGAGTTATTGGCATATCATCCTTCATGGAATTTAGATCCAAGAGACATAGGGCAGCAGAGCACTAAAGTGTTATTGCCATTTCTTCCTCATTATTATCAGGTAAGAAAAGAATGCCTTCAATTTTTATGTCAGTGAATCTTGGAAGACATTTAGTTTGTTTTGCTATCAAGAAAGTGTTCATTTTGAACCTTGTTCAGTATTTGCTGTGTTGTAAAAATAGACATTTGACAATTTGCTACATTTAGTGTTTCAAATGTGGTGAGGAGGGGAAGGATTCAGTTATGTTTCCTGAAGAATTATCCAATTGCTTTTTTTCCCCTGAGGCAATTGGAGTTAAGTGACTTGCCCCAGGTCATACAGCTAGGAAGCATTAAGTGTTTGAGAGCAGATTTGAACTCAGATCCCCCCTGACTTCAAGGTTAGTACTCTATCCACTATGTCACCTAGCTGCCCATCCAATTGCTCTTTAAATTCAATTAAGTTTAATGTAATTTAACAAACATTTATTAAACATTTGTTATGTTCAAGGCATTGTGCTTCCTCACCATCATTACTATGACTGAGTTAGGCATGGGATGGGTGGGGAAACATAAAGAAAAATGATAGTTAAGAAGCTCTGGGTTTGAAATCTATATTTTACCTAGGAAATCTTGGTCAAGTTACTTTTCCTTTCTGGGCCTCAGTTTCTTTACCAATATACTTTCAAATGAAAGGATTGAACTAGATGTTCTCCAGACTGTCATTATATTTGCAGATATATAATATATTCTGATCCTTCCTTTCAGAAATCAAAATCTGTTACAAAACAAATTTTCATGTGTTGTATTAAAAATAAATGTAACTAATCACAAAAGAAATTAATGGGAAATAAAAATCCTAAGATTAATTTGATAAATCTCCATGTAAAAAATCCAAACACATTTTTATATTTTTGAACGTAGTCCTTCTAGAAAGTTGAAGTATGCAATTCATTTATTCACTGGTTAAGAATTTATTTACAGGCAAAATGCTAAGAAAAAATTATGTTGAATGTTTTAATATATTTAGCATGTATTGGACTACTTGCCATGGAGGGGGGGAAGAAGGGGATACTTTGGAATAGAAGGCTTTGCAAAGGTCAATGTTGAAAAAATTATTTTGTTGAGAAGTATAGCATTTCAATTATTTTCCTTTTCAACACACACACACACACACACACACACACACACACACACACACACCCCTGAATTTTTAGGCAGTTGGTTGCACATCAAAAAGTGGAATGTTCAACATAACTGTATAAAACATATGAAATGCCTGTATCTTCCAGAAAGGAAACATCTGGAACAGTTTCTTTACCAGCTCCTAGATAAAAAACAGCCATCATCCATAGTCTACTTTGCTCCATGTTTGAGAATGATTGAAAAAGGAAACTAATCACCAGAAATGTTGGTGTGTAACTTAGAAGAGAGAAAGTGGGATCCTCCTCATAGCCAGGCAAGCATATAATTCCCAGGATTGTTTTGAGGATCAAATGAGATAATATAAGTATAATGCTTTATAAATTTTAAAGCACTACTTAAACATTAGTTGTTATTATCTTTCTGGGAAAAGAATAAATCTGCCCTCACTCCCCACATATCCCATATATAAGTTTAATCTTACTTCTTTTGTCTTTTTGTATGCACATCTTTTTTGCATTGCTTTCCCTCTCTTTATTCCTATGAAATCAGCTTGAAAGCCTCCAGAAACTATAGTAATAAAGTAATCAGTTATTTTTTAAATTACATTTAACTTAATGAACATTTATTAAGCCCTTTGTGGTACTCTGAGGACTCAATTGAAATAGGAATCTGACTCACTGCATAGTGACTCTAATGGTATCTCTTCTATATGGATTTGCTGGGGAAGCTGCTTCATGTTTCCAGGGAAAATGAGATTATGTGAAATGGAAGTCCCTTGAAGAGATTTATGAGACTCAGAAGATATTTTGTAACTCATTCCAGTTGGCTTCTGGTTAAGAGGAGGCTTTTTAACTGGCAGTGGAGGTATTAAAAAACATTTCATTCATTTCCTCTTTATCTCAACACCTTTGTTCAAAAGGTCTGGAGGATTCCTCAGCATCCAGTTGTTTAGTTTGTTCAGTGTCATCCATGAAGTTTTCATTTTGAACCTTACTAAATGTCAGCTTCACTGGAAAATATACATTTTGACAATTTGGTACATTTATATTTCAAATGTGGTCAGAAGGAGGGGAAGAATGCAGTTATGTTTCCAATTATATTGTATATACAATCAACATAGCATTGATGTCCTTCAGAAAGGATCTCCCAGATCCCAGCCTAGTGGTAGATCAAACAAGACCACATGCAATTTATTCTCTCCACAGCCTGTTTGTCTGTGGTTGTTGTCATGTTGTGTTTCCCAATAGACTGTCAGCTACTTGAGAGAAGGAGTATCTTTTATTTTTCTTTGTATCCCTAGTACTTAGCACAGTAGCTGATGTATACTAGGCAATTAATAAAATGTGTATTGATTGACTAATTGAGGAAAAATTTTTCCTTTATATGTGAATGTACTGTGATTGGTACTGTCCAGGCACTGAGCTAAGTTGAGTCTATTATTTCTAGTGATCAAGCTAGTGGAGGTGAGAGCATGCCTCAGAGACATTGGGAGAAATTTACTCTTCTTTTGTCTTTGAAGTAAATTTGTAAAAAGCTACATAATGTTAGAAAGTGAGATGGAGTTGGGATACTAGTTATAGACCCCTAACAGATGTACCTTAGCTGATCCAAGCTCAAGGTGATGATTGTATAAAAAGACACAATCTAATCTCTCAGGGTGGCCTAGAATTAAGAAAGGCAGATGTAGCAGACCTGGTTCTGGGAGAAGGAGCCAGGGAGTACTCAATGCATAATTTTGACAAATGATACAATACCTGCCTGCCCTTAGGTTGGGATTTAATAGGAAGAACATGCTATATGCACTCAAAAACATAAAACAATATGTAATGTGATAGAGTCAAATGAGACATCCTAACAAAATATTTTAGGGAAAGTTTGATGAGAAAAGGAAACGTTTAAGGGGTATGGAGATTGGATAGAAGTTCAACAAGTACCTTTTGATTTCAATATCCATCCTCAAAACCATTTAAATGTTTTAAAGAATCAACATTTAAAGAAACCAGGTCTCTGAGATGAGGAAAGAGTGATGCCCAAGGAAGTCTTTCTCTTTTCCCCTCCCCACTATATAATAGCACCTATAAGAATTTTTAGACTTACAAGATGAAATTCTGACTGAGACTGAAGGTAACATATTTGAATATTATTTGATTTCTTTAAAGGTATCCCTGTAAGTCTTGATATTTCATGTACATATAAGATGTCCTCCCATTAGGATATAAACTTCCTTATGAGATGAAAGGGACAAAATCCTCTTCCCTTTCATGTAGAGAGAAAGTATTAATTGGTGAACAGTTGGATCTCTGAGAGGAGTTGGAAACTTTTTGCTTTAGTAAAATATTAAAATGATTGTATAAAGGCACATTATTTTCAGTTGGGATTTGGATCCTTTGGGATTGAAAATGAATCATGGCATAAATACAAAAGTTTGACTCCTTTTGTAAAGAGTTTTGTTTATATATGATCAATTTTATTATTTAAAGGGAACAGAGAAAGCTGGTAACATATGAGTATGAAGAAAAACAGAGGTTCCAGAATAAAATGAGATGGAAGATGATTTTGAAAACATAGCTATAGAGCATTCTGGATATCAGCTCATTTGCATGCAAGTATATTAAAACTTAAGAGGGTACAACTCAGAAATGAAATAACATAACTAGAGTCTAAAAATGATGAAATGGAAAATGTTGATTTCATAGGTGAAATTTGTCATGTTGTTAGTTCATAAGTGAACAATGAGTTATTGATTACCAGAATACTTTAAGCTATTGACCCCCACTTACTTTTAATACCTTCTTTCTGTTAAGTTGGATATGTATATGTTTACATTGTTTCTTCCATTAAATTGCATTATAATTAAAGGAGAAAGAGCTGCCTTTCCCCTCTTTTTGTATTCCTAGCATAGTATGTACTTCATAAATGTTTATTGTTTGATTAGAGGCTGAGGCTGACTTCGGAGTGATCAGGAATATATAGGAGAAGCAACAGAGGATCAAAAAGCAGCTCCCTATAAGCTATTTGAAGAAATCAACAGCAGGAGTCATGAGTTGCTATTAAATTTTCAATTTATATGAAGACTTTGGTTACTAGTTCCTGATTGATTGAATAATTTCTGTAGTTATGCTTGAGGAAGAATTTTTCAGTTATTGCCCTTCATTGCCCCCTAGAGGTAAAGGGGGGTGAAGCATCTAAGAGGTTACCATTCTTTGGCTATCTATTCCCTTCTGGTTTGAGTGAGAGGGAAGAGTAGAAAGAGGAAAGACAGGTCTTACAGCTGCTTTGCTGAATTGGAAGAGATCCTTCAGAGAATTTGATGATGTAGGATCCTGGTGAGTGAAAATCCAGTTAGGAGGATTTGCTTGTCCTAGAGAGTCAACCCGAACTGTTTTTTTTTCTATGAGCTCTGTTCTGATGGGATGAAATAACATCCTGATGAATATGAAGCTGGTTGAAATAAACTGTAATCCCAAAGATAAACAACCTGCAAATTTAGCAATTCTATGGCTTAAAGGGAACTGCTAGTCCAATGGACAGTTTAACATTTTTCCAATATTGTTTGAGGGTGATTATAAGTTCAAAATGATACTTCTGCTATCTTATCAGTGTGGAATTCTTTCCAGTAGTATAGTCTACAACTTGTCCATATTTATCTTTTTGTATATGCCTATATATATGAACATAGGGACAAGATGTATATATGCACATATAGAGATATGTATGCACATGCACACATATATACACACACTATATGCATGCATACATACATATGGATGAGATTATTTTTTAAGAATTTAGTGATATCTGACTGATAATTAAAATAAAAAAAAGAATTTCTTTTCTAAATCTATATAGTCTAGCAGACATGTGTAGGAGTTTCAACAAATGACATGTGTTGAAGTACACATGCTACAAAATAGGACCCAATAGAGGAGAGGAATGACTCTAGACCAAAAACTCTAGAATTTGAGAAGAGAAATACTTTTAGCTGGCAATCAAGCAAGGTTTTCTGGAGAAGGTGGCATTTGAACTGATTCTTGAAGGAAGAAATAGATTTTACCAAGTAGGGAAAGGGAAAATATATATATAGTGTTGGTATGTACAAATGTATAGAAACAGAAGAACTTATTGGGAATAAGAAACAGCTAGGGTTCTTAGGAGGGAAACTGTGATAGAGTCCCATGCCTGGAGTCAGGAAGACTCAACTTTCTGAGTCAAATCAGGCCTATGTGACCCTGAACAAATAATTTACCCCTGAGAAGAAAATGACAAATGACTCCAGTATCTCTGCCAAAAAAACCCCAAATGGGATCACAGATTTAGAAATGACTGAACAACAGAAAAGGTTCTCAAACAGGGATGATGAAGGGTTATCAAAATATAATATTGAGCTTTAAAAAAGCTAGAGATTCTAGAAACAGAAGTAAGGAAGGAGTAGGTAGACACCAGGCATGCTAATTAAGCTTCTAATCCAATGCCCTTCTCTCTGTAAGAAAAATGTTTTGACTTAGTTTTTATTAGTTGTTGTGTGACCCTAGGAAAATCACTTAACCTTTGCTTGTCTCAGTTTCCTTATCTGTAAAATCAGGATAATAATAGCACCTGGTTCCCAATATTGTTATGAAGATCAAATGAAATAAAAAAATTTAAAATATTTAGTATTGTACCAAGTTACAGCATGTTAAATAAATGCTAGATGTGATTGTGATTATTTGTTATTATTATGTAATAATATTACATATTATTATATGTGACAATCAAAATTAGCATTTCATTCTCTCTATATATATCTCATAGTTTAATCTAAAGTGAAATAACATAAAATCTGTTATTTTGAGCAAAACAGATGCATCTCTTTAGATTTTTCTGACAGTGACATAGAAGAGAAATTGTAGAAAAGTTTGTCATCCATAAGGCGTCTCATATACCCTATGAAAGAGCTATTCCATCCTTCATAACTTATTATAGATCATTTTAAATTTTGTGTAACATTTAATTTAGGCTATACTTTCTTCTGGACAAGGAGTTCTCATATAGGGAAGATGTGTATAATTAAAAAGAACTGGTTCAAGAGATCAAAAGAAAAGAAAAAGGACATATATATATATGTGTGTATATATATATGTATGTATCTATCTATCTATCTATCTATATATATATTTATAGTTAATATTTTTGTGGTGGCAAAGATCTGGAAGCATGTGGTTGGAGGAAGTACCTCGCAATTAGAAAAGGGATGAACCAATTATAGTATATGAATGTTGAGGAATGCTATTGTGTCATGAAAAAAGAACTAAGTGACAGTTTAAGAGAAAGCAAGACAAAATCCAGCAGAAAGAAATAGAAAGAGAAATTCATTTATTAAAGCTTTTTATTTACAAAACATATGCATGAGTATATTTAACATTGATCCTTGCAAGGTCTTCTTTTCCAAATTATTTCCTCTTTCCCCCCTCCAGATGGAAGGTAATCCAATTCTTGTTAAATATGTTAAAATATATGTCAAATCCTACACACACACACACACACACACACACACACACATACACACACATACATATTTATACAGTTGCTGCACAAGAAAAATTGGATCAAGAAGGAAGAAAAAAAACTGGGAAAGAAAACAAAATGCAAGCAAACAACAGAAAAAGTGAGAATGCTATGTTGTGGTCCACACCCAGTTCCCACAGTTCTCTCTCTGGGTGTATATGACTCTCTTCATCACTGAACAACGGGAATTGGTTTGAAATATCTCATTATTGAAGACATCAGAATTGATTATCATTTAGTCTTGCTACTGTGTTCTGTTCCTGGTTCTACTCATTTCACTTAGCATCAGTTCATGTAAGTCTTTCCAGGCTTCTCTGAAATCATCCTGATGGTCTTTTCTTATAGAACAATAATATTCCATAACATTCATATATCATAATTTATTCAGCCATTCTCCTATGGATGCCCATCAATTGGATAGGCAATTTCCAGTTTCTAGCCACTACAAAAAGGGCTGCCACAAACATTTTTGCACATGTGCATTCCTTTCCCTTCTTTAAGATCTCTTTGGGATATAAACCCAGTAGACATACTGCTGGGTCAAAGGGTATACATAATTTGATAAATTTTTGAACATAGTTCCAAATTGCTCTCCAGAATGGTTGGTTCACAGTTCCACTAACAATGTATCAGTGTCCCAATTCCCTCATATCCCCTCCAACATTTGTCATTATCTTTTCCTGTAATTTTAGCCAATCTGACAAGTGTGTAGTGGTATCTTAGAGTTGTCTTAATTTGCATTTCTCTGATCAATAGTGATTTGGAGCCCCTTTTCATATGTCTACAAATAGTTTCAATTTCTTCATCTGAAAATTGTCTACTTATCTTTTGATCATTTATCACTTGGGGAATGGCTTGGAGAAAATTTATTTAAAATAAATATAAACAGCATAAAATACTTGGAAGTATACCTGCCAAAACATGTAAAGGACTATATGAACATAAACACAAAACCCTCTTCACACAAATATAGATCTAAATAAGTGGAGAAATATTAAGTTTTGTGGCTAGGTGAAGCCAACATAATAAAATGACAATTCTACTTAAATCAGTTCATTTATTCAATGCCATACCAATCAAATTACCAAAAATTACTTCATACAGTTAGAAAATAGCATAATAAAATTTATCCAGAGGAAAAAAAACCTAAAAAATATCAAGGAAATCAATGAAAAATTCAAACTATGCTATAAAGCAATAATTATTAAAAACAATTTAGTTGAGTTGTTTACTCTAGTCATTATTGACATACTATACAGAAACAAACACACAACCTCTTATTGGCACACTATACAGAAGCAAATGAACACAGTAACTTATAATTTGATGGACTCAAATATCCCAACTATTGGAACAAGAACTCGCTTTCTGACATAAATTAGAAAATCATTTGGAAGAAACTATGCATAGATCAACATTTGTACCATATGCTAAATCTCCAAATAGTTATATGTTTTAAACATAAAGGATGACATCATAAGCAAATTAGGGAATAAGGAATAAATTACCTGTCAGATCTATGAATACTGGCAGAGTTCATTATCAAATGAGATAGTGCTCCATGGGAGATTGAACTGATAATTTTGATTATGTAAAAAAAAATTTAAAAAGTTTTTGTTCTATCAAAACCAAAATAGCCCACTTTAGAAGAAAAACAAGTTTCTTTGATAAAGGACTTATTTCTCAAATATAGGGGCAACCAAGGCAAATTTACAAGAATAATAGCAATTCTTTAGCTGAGAAATGGTCAAAAATGTGATTAGACAATTTTCAGAGAAAAAAAATAAAAACTATCAGTAGCCATAACAAAAAATGCTCTAAATTACTACCAGAGAAATGTAAATTAAAATAATAGGGATACGATCTCACACTCATCAGATTCATTAAGATGTCAAAAAAAGAAAAAAAAATGGCAAATACTAACAGGTATGTGAGAAAACTAATACAACATGAAGCTGTGAACTGATCCAAAAATTCTGAAAAGCAATTTGGAACTATGCTTTCAGACCTATTAAGCTTTGATATCCTTTGACCTAGCAACACGGCTACTGGGGCTAGGCCCTAAGGGAGTATAAAAATGGGCAAAAATGCATAAATACATTTATAGTAACTTTTTTTTATGATGGCAGAGAACTGGGAATGGCTAAACAAGTTGTGGTATATTAATATGAAGAATACTGTTGTGTTCTAAGAAATGATGAAGTGGATAGCTTCAGAAATTTGGAAAAACCTATTGGAACTCATTCAAAGTGAAGTGATCAGAACAATATACACAGTGACAACAAAATTATAAAGAGAATCAATTTTGAAAGACTTAGTAACTGATCAACACAATGACTCATCACAATTCCAAAGGATCTACGGTAAAACATGCTATTCACATCTAGATAGAGAATTAGATTAAGAGAGCAGAACATATTCCTTCTATCTCTGTCTCTGATTTTTTTTTTTTTTTCATGTTTACAGTAGGTTTCACAAAAGATTTTTGAATAGGTATAGGGAAAAATTTAGAATTAAAAAGAATATAAAAGTATGCTTTAAAAAGTACTTAAAATTATATTTTAAAAATTGAAAAAAGAAAGTTGGGCAGATTTGTGTAATATATACTAGATGCTGGAAATAAAAAGGCAAAAAAAAAAAAAGAGAAATGTTTTCTATTATTAAGGAGTTACTCTTTACCTGGGATATGCAGAATACTATGCAAAATAATTAAGTACAAAATAGTTAGGTAATAAGAACAATACAACTGTGAATATTAAGAAAGGCTTCATGCAAAATATACTGCATTAGCTGGATCTTGAAAGAAAAGAGGGATTCTAGGAGGAGGGAAGTAGAAAATGCATTTCAGGCAGGAGGAATGAATGGCCAATGCAAAGAAATGGAGACTGGAAATTCTAAAGAACAGAGGGAAGGCCCATTCAGCTACATTGTTGATTAATAGAGGACGGTATTAGTTCACCTAGGTTTTATCAAGATATTTCATAAAATTTTTCATACAGCCCTTGAGGAAAATATGGAGAGACAGGGCTAGATAAAACAATTATGTGGAACTGAGTGGGTGGTTAAAGTTGAAAAGAAATCATGTAAAGAGAGCTGTCTGCATTCAGAAAGAACTATGGGGACTGAATGTGGATTACAAGATAATATTTTAATCTTTTTGTTGTCATTTGTATGCTTTTTCCATTTTGGTCTATTTTTTCTTGTGCAGCATGATAAATGTGGGAGATATATTTAGAAGAATTGTACATATTAACATATATTGGATTATTTGCTGTCTAGGGGATAAGGGTGAAGGGAAGGGGGAGAGAAAAATTTGGAACACAAGGTTTTGCAAGGGTAAATACTGAAAACTATCTTTGTATGCATTTTAAAAATGAAAAGCTATTATTCAAAAAGAAAACAAATCATTAATAGATCAATATAAATTGGCAGTCAGTCTTGAGTGGATTGCCCAAGGAATCTATGCTTCTGTGACTTAGACTTAGCTCACTTAGAACAGTGACACACACATATATGGCATACTAATTATAGGAATATCTCTTATAGAGCCCAAAGTAACTATATTGGATGATAGTTAGGAGCGAAAAACAAAAGTTCATAGGCAAGTGTAAAGCTTCTGCTTCTTCTTTAACTTTTTAAAAAATTTTGATAGTATTTTATTTATCAATAGATGTAAAGATAATCTTGAACATTTGCCTTTCCAAAATCTTTGTGTTCCGAATTTTCTCCTTCCTCTCCCACATTTCCTCTTCCCCAAACAGCAAATGATCTGATATAGCTTAAATATGTTTACTTTTTAAAAACATATTTCCATATTCATCATACTGCAGAAAAAACAGCAAATCAAAAATCACGAGAAAGGAAAAAAAAAACAAGCAAACAATACAACACCACAACAAAAAGGTAAAAATACTATGCTTTGTATTTAAAGTCTTCAGAGTATTCTCTCTGGATGTGGATGGGACTTTCCATCATAAATCTATTGGAATCGCTTTGAAGCACTCCATTGTTGAAAAGAGCCAAGTCATCACAGTTGATCATCATATAATCTTCTTGTCACTGTGTACAATGTTCTCTTGATTCCACTTACTTCACTTAGCATGAGTTCATTTAAGTCTTTCCCAGACTTTTCTGAAATCAGTCTACTTACCATTTTTTATAGAACAATAATATTCCATTACATTCATATACCCTAACTTATTCAGCCTTTCCCCAACTGATGGGCATCCATTTAATTTCCAGTTCTATGTTGCTATAAAAAAGGCTGCTACAAATATTTTAAAAGCAAAACTTCCTGAACTGTGGGTCATGACTCACCTGGCAACAGTAAATAGTTTCTCAATACCAAGACTAATAATTAATATAAAATCAAATATGTAATGAATCTGAGGTGTTTTTGACAATGCTTGTCTATATTCCATTGCATGACTTCACTGCAGCCTTGATTCTGAATATACAACATGCACACTTTGAACTGAACATACATGAACAGTGCCAGAAACACTTCAGCTCAGCTTTGAGACAGGATGCATAAACATTTCTTGAATGAAAAAGGGTTGTGAGTAGAAAAAGTTTAAGAAGCCTTGGATTAGAGCATGGGACTAAATTGAATAAAATAAAATTTCACAGTGATAAATGTAACATGTTATACTTAGTTTCTAAACATCAACCCCAAAAGTACAAGATGGAGGAGGCATAGTTAGGCAGCAGTTTGTTTGGAAAACAAACCTGAGGGTTTTAGTAAAGTGTAAGTTCATATGAGTCAGTATTATGATGTGGCAGCTAAAAAAGCAGATGCAGTCTTGGGTTTCATTAACAAAAACATGCCTTCCAGGAATATTTTGCTAGTCCCTCTGTATTCGGCTCTAGGAAGACCACATCCAAAGGATTATATTTGATTCTTGACACCAGAATTTAGAAAGAACATTCTGGAATGTGTCCAGGGAAAAGCAAATATGAAGATAAAGGACTTTGAGTTTATGTCTAATGCAAGGAACCATAAAAGAAACTCAGGGTACTGATCATGGAAAAGATTCAGGGATAAAAGATAGCTGCCTATAAGTATATTACATACTATCATGCAGAAGAGAGACTAGATTTGCCGTCTTTGGTCTTCAAGGACAGAACCAGGATCAATATAACTCAAGCCTAGAAAGAGAATAATTTATTTGATATCAGTTAAAAAGTAACTCGAATGACTTCCTAAATGGTATTGGGTCTTTAAAGGGAGTCATTTCATACAACCAATAAGGATTTATTGATAGGACTAGCATAGCCTGGACAACTCCTTATCATGTATATTATTATATAATGAGTTTTGTGTATGTTTTGGTGTATGTGTTCCTAAATAGTTTATGATATCCCATCTCTTCTATAATTGGAAAAAAAAGTATATGCTCAATGATTGGAGAATGGTTAAATAATTGTGGTTAATAAATCAATCAATCAACTGACAGATATTTGTGTTTTAGTTACTGTGCTAGTAGATACATAAGAATGGAAGAAGAGGCTTGCTTGTTATTACAAGTACACACACATGTATGAATGTATATAAATACATGTGTATGTATATGTATGTATATATGTATGAAAAATGGAAAAATATATAAAGTAAGAAATGTATGTATGTATGAAAAATGGAAAAGATATATAATTAAGAAATGCAAAATATTAAAAGGTACAGTTCTTTGTATTTTTCATATTTGTCGCTCCTTAATGATATGCTATTCTTTGAAAGCTACCTTAAACGAATTATTTTGCATATATTTATTTTTATATTCATGTTATGGATGTATTTATATGGATATACTTTACATAAAGTATATTGCATTTGCTATATATAAAAGATAAATAAAATAAATGCATTCAAATAAATATAACTCTCAGTTATAATATCAAATAGCTGAAAAGTTATCATAAGAATGGACAATGTTGGTGATGTAACTCGCTCCCATTACTTTTTCTTGGTGGGTTTTTTTTTTTTTAGCCACCCTTTAGATTACAAAAAGGGGAAGGGCAGTTAGGTGATATAATAGATACAATACCAATCCTGAACTCAGGAGAACTTGAGTTCACATCTGGCCTTCTATATTTGACACTTATTAGTTGTGTGACCCTGGACAAGTCACTCAACTCATTGCCTCTCCAAAATAAACAGATAAATAAATAAATGACAAAAGAGTTGTATGTCTCCATGTGTGTGTATACATATATTTACATATATCTACATATAATGAATATATATACATATATAGAATATATACATACATATATACACATATGCTCTCCATAGAGCTAGCAATATATACATATTCATATACACATATATAATAATTTTTAGTGTTACTTTTGCCTATTGTTTATAGGGTTAAAATTTTTCATTTCTTTGATTTCTTCTTAAGGGAAAAAAATCTTAGATTTTTAGGAGTTTATTTTGTTTTGGGGACTAAGGTTAATGATCCTTCTGATAAAATGCTTCTTTGGTTCTTTTTTTTTTTTTAATCTGTCAGGTTCTTCAGAAATGCTCCTTCATTTTACAGATAAAGAAATTGATATTCAAATAACTCAAGTGGCAAATTGTATATTTATTGATAGAGGTTGAGACAAAAATTTGATGCAAAATTGAAAGGAAGTCATTCACAGAATCATAAGTCTAGAAAATAAATAACTTCAAAGACCAATGCTCAACTCATTTTAGAGTCAAGGAAACTGAGATGCAGAGCAATTGAGTGATTTGCCCAAGGTCACATTGATGATATGGCAGATGCTGGATATAAATCCTGATCATTTGGCTCCATAGCCAGTGCTTTTCCTAGAGCACTGCAAATTGTACATTTGTTGATAGAATTTTAGACCAAAATTATTCACAAATTATGAATTTGTAGAAGGAAGACATTAACAGATTGGAACCTACCATATTTTAGATTATGCTTCATATTTCATATGGCCATAAACCAAGGCCATCTTGCTGTTGGTGCCATTTCTCCCAATCTGGACCAATACTCTTTGCCCTAAATCTGAAGTATCTATGTTCCCAGATCCTAAAGAAATTTTAGAATTTACAACCTGGGGAAGAGATGTCTTGAACATATGCAAAATTGCCTAACTCTCTACAACTTTCTGGATATCTCACTAGATCTTTCTAAATAAGACTTGGCTATTTTTTAAATCCTATGCAGTAGAGAGAGTGTGGGATTTAGAATAAAGAAGACAAGTTTGAATCTTACTAGCTATATGAACATGGGGAAATTATTTACCCATAATTAGCAGCTTAGACTTGATGAATTTTTAGGGCTCCTCCAGCTCTAAAATTTTGATCTCACAATCTCTGAGATGACCATTGTCCATGACATCTTTCCACCTGCTTTTCCATTCAATTGTCATCTCTTCTTCTGAGCATAGTAATCCAGTCAACAGTGTTGGCTTTTTACAGAGGACCTGTCAATCTATTTGCCCTGTGAATCTATTTGTCCACTGTCTCTTGTGATTCCTAGGAATCACATCTTTCTATGTTTATCACTCACATATAATTATGGTATCCTGGTATAAATGTGAGTTTCTTGGGGGCAGAGAGTTTTACTTTTTGTTTTTGTATCCTCTGTACTTGGCCCAGTGCCTGGACTGTAGTAAGTGCTTAATAAGTGCTTATTAACTGTGTTAGAGGTGACTATTTGACACAATGGAGAAATTTCTGGGTTTGGAGTCAAGAAAATCTGATTTCAAATCCAACCTTGGATACTAGTTCTGTGACCCTGGGCAAAGCTCTTATCCACTTTCTGCTTCAGTTTCCTCATCTATAATGTAAAGAAAATAACAACACCTACCTCTTATTGTTGTTATGAGGCTCAACTAAGATAATAAGCTGAATTACATAACTTAAAGTAGTAGAAAAGAAAAAAAAATCAATTCTGTTCATTGATTTGTTCATTTGTTCATCCCGAGAAGGATGGCCAGGATAGTGAGACACATAAATCATGCCATTCCTAATTGGACAAAACTAAAGAGGTTGATAGTGTTTGGTCTGGAGAATTACAACTTAAAAGACAATCATTGATGTTTTTAAGTATCTTAAAGGCTATCTATTACAAGTAAGATGAATTCAACTTGTTCTGCTTGCCTTAGGGCATCAGAAGGAGGAACTACGTGTAGAAGTTGAAGAATTCAAGTTAATGTAAAAAAACCAAAACCAAAAACAAAAACCTTTTTAAAAATGAAAACTGTCCCAATGTGGACTGAGCTACCTGGAAAGGTATTCTGAATCCCTAGAGTGATTCATTTGAAGATAGACTAAGACCTTTCAGGGAATTTGTTGAGGCAATTCCTAGTTAGGTATACATTGAAGTGGATGCCCCCTTGAGGTCTCTCTCAACTCTGAGATCCTGTAATTCTATGACTCAGTTTTCTTAGCAAAACACAAAAGCAGGAAATCCCTACTTACTGGGGGGTTAGGGGTCCAAATGATATTTAACACATCTGGTGTCCAGACTGCATGAAGCAATGCAAAGAGGGTCTGGGGACAAAATACATCTTCCAGTCCTAAGCTGGAATCTATCCAGGACAATCAAAAGTGCCATGATTTGTATACTTTTATAGCTCAGAAAATAATCCTGCTGGTGTCCTTCCTGATCAAAGGCAAATCATGCTGGCCAAACACCTCGTTCATAAATAACTTTCAGCCCAAAGTAAACTTTGTCTGCTGAATTAGAAAGGCTTGGAAATAGAGGCAATTGTGAGAAGATGAAGGTGGATTTTTTCCAGAAGAGTCTAGGGCTATTGCTACCATGACACTAACTAGCTTTCTGACAACTCTAGCAGGAGAGCTTTTAATATTAAGTCCTGATGGAAATCAGGATGACATAGAAACCCAGAATGTCAATTCTTAAAACACAGAGCCATAGAGTGTCTGTCCCTGCAGGAACCTAAGATTCATTAAGCATAGGTGTCAAAGTTGGAAGCACTCTTGGAATCACTGAATTCAATCTATTTCATTTGAATCTGATTCAACAAATGTGTGTCTGAGAGGCAAAATGCTACAGTGGAAAGAGAGCTGGCTTTAATGGAAGAGGTCTGGAGTTCAAATCCCATTTCTCACTCCCATTAGGTGACTTTGGGCAAGCAAGTCACTTAACTTCTGTGAGGACTTAGTTAAATTTATTAAATTAAAGAGTTAGACATATAACCCCTAAGGTGCCTTCCAACTCCAGATTTATAAACCTAAGATCAATTTTATTAAAATACTAGTATTTGTTTGATAGTAGGGGAAATGGAAATTTAAAATGAAGCAATTTAAAGAACTTATAAGGGAAAGTGGAGCTTACATTCTGCTAGGGATATGTCATATAGACTTCTTGTTGTTCAGTCATTTAATCATGGCTGACTCTGTTACCCCATAGATTTTTGTTCATGGGATTTTCTCGAAAAAGACATTGGAATTCTTTGTTATTTCCTTCTCCAGCATTTCCCATTTTACAGATGAAGAGCTGAGTAAAGTAGGGATTAAGTGACTTGCCCAGGGTCACATAGCAAATGTTGGAAGCTGGATTTGAACTCAGATTTTCTTGACTTTAGGTACTCTATCCACTGTACCAACTAGCTGTACCTACCTACTTCTGATCCCCAACATATATTTGTATATAAAATTATTACCCAGACTCATACAAACATTAAATGTCTAAACTAGAATTAGAATTCATGTCTAGTGGAAGGATTTTAAGTTGAGCTCAGTGAGAAAGATGGGAGAATGATCTTGAGACCAAGAGAAATAGAAACAAAGATTAAACCTTAAGTGACTAAGTGCTGACTATAAAGGAAAGATGTGGAAGTAACAATGAGAACAAAGGGGGTGTATTTGAATTTCTTTATTTGGTTCATGGGATCTAAGGACTAAAAAGAAGGAAGCAACTAAAATTGGAGAGGGTGGTTAGGGGTGAAGGGTCCTCCAGAGAAGGATAGGTTTCTCAAGATGGAAAAAAGAGATTTCAGATGAAGATAAATTGGATAATGACCAAGTGGGAAATCATTTTTTAAAAAAGAAGATCAATGACATGATTGGAGGGTGTTTTGACTTTTGTATGAATTGGATTTATGTAAGACAGTATTGCATAAAGTTACCAGCTTCACTCTCTCTTCCTGAGTCATTGAAGTCTAATGACTAGATAGAAGTGAAGATAATTAGCAACAGCTTGGGATGCAGTGGATGATCTTGGCATCTTTAATGGCTGACCAAGCTCTAAGTGCTTCACAGAGCCTGCTTCATCTGCCCTCATGGCCATTGGAACAAATTGTTCTCATTCTCCCATTTCTCTAGAGGAAATCTTGATATGCTTTGGGTAGACATGTCCCTAAGAAAAAAGTATGAAGCCTGTCAGGTACTCTCAGCATGATTTAACCTATCTATTGAAATGGTTTTATACTTTCCCATGCTATACCTTCTTGGAGATATAAATAAGAGTTGGGTGGAAGATGGATATCAAAGGTGGATGAGCAGTCCTGAAAAGGACTCAGCAGCCCTTCCACAAGAGGGTATAGAAGTTATTTTAAGGAGGAGAGTGCTTAATGGGTACATCAGTATTTCAGAGAAATAGATTAATGTTTCATTTTTTTCTTTATAACTCCAGCACCTGGTATAGATATATAGTGTAGGATCAATAAGTAATTATTAATTGATTGAATTTACATAACTTGAACAAGTATGAATATGTGTTTTTGTTTCTGAAAAACCTTCAGGATTATTTAATATCTTGAAATCTGGGAAGAACACATGGATGTATTGATACACATAGAATTGCTGGAAGAATGTTTTTTTCAAAACTTGAATTTTTTAGGGATAAATTTAAACTCATGAAAAGTAATATACATTTTCCCAAAGGCAATTCAGCCTTCCTTTTTCCAGTTCACTGATTATCCTAAATGTCTATTCAATATTTTTGTATTAATGGGTTAGTTTTCTTTTCTTTTAAAAATATTTATTTTAAAGTTTTTAATTTTCAAAACATATGCATAGATAATTTTTCAACATTGACCCTTACATAACCTTGTGTTTCAAATTTCCCTCTCCTTCCCCCCACCCTTTCCCCTAGATGGCAAAAAATCCAATATAAGTTATACATGTTAAAATATATGTTAAATCCAATATGTGTAAATATATTTATACAATTCTCTTGCTGCACAAGAAAAATAAGAACAAAAAGGAAAGTAAATGAGTAAGAAAACAAAATGCAAATGAACAACAACAAAAAGAGTGAGGATATTATGTTGTGATTCATATTCAGTTTCTACAATCCTCTCTCTCAGTGTAGATGGTTCTCTTCATCACAAAATCATTGGAACTGGTATCAATCATCTCATTGCAGGAAAGAGTTATATTCATCAGAATTGATCGTCATATGATATTGTTGTTGCTATGCTTCTGGTTCTGCCCATTTCACTTAGCATCAGTTTATGTAAGTCTCACCAAGCCTCTCTGAAATCATTCTCCTGTTCATTTCTTATAGAAAGATAATATTCCATAGCATTCATATACTATAACTTATTCAGCCATTCTTCAACTGATGAGTTTCCACTCAGTTTCCGGTTTCTTGCCACTACAAAAAGGGCTCCCACAAACAGTTTTGCACATGTGGGTCCCTTTCCTTCCTTTAGATCTCTTTGGAATATAGGCCCAATAGAAACATTGCTGGATCAAAAAGTATGCACAGTTTGACAACTTTTTGAACATAGTTTCAGATTGCTCTCCAGAATGGCTGGATCCATTCACAGTTCCACCAACAATGTATTAGTGTATGGGTCAGTTTTGTATACTGCTCATCCAAAGGCAAACCATACTTTGTATGACAAAGATTTCTTGGCCATGGGTTTTTTCCTGTGTGTTTGCTTAGGTCTAATTCTTTTGGGTGTTTATAGATTTATCTGGGAGATCCTGCAGTATTCTGGGGCTTGATAGAATCAATAATTATCATCTACTAACAAGAAGAGAAGATATAACCATAGCATCATGGATCTATAGATGGAAAGGATATCAGAGATGATTTAATTAAAATCTTTCAGTTTCCAGGTGAAGAAACTAGGACTTAGAGCAGTTAAATGATTTGTTCAAACTCACATAGTAAGTATCAGAGGTGGGATTGAAAGTGGCTTCAAGGCTAGTGCTATTTTGTAATGCACCATGTTCATACAAAGGATCCCTTTTACATTTGGACTCTTACCAACCTACATGACAATATTTCCCTGTTTTATGTTTGTTGTGATACTATCTGACTATGAGAAATGGAATATGAACATTTCTGTAGAATTAAAATTGAGAAACACATAAACATCAATGGAAATATGGTAGGATTAAGTAGGCTTTAACACATTACCTTCAAAAGAATTTCACAGGTGAAGTGTTGGAGAAGATGTCATCAGTGAAGTGGTTCGTGGTTGTTCAGTCACTTTAGTCATGTCCAACTTATCATGACTGCATTTTTTCGCTAAATCTATTAGAGTGGTTTATCATTTCCTTCTCCAGTTCATTTTACAAATAAGGAAACTGAGGCAAATAAGGTTAAGTGACTTGCTCAGTAAGTAACTGTCTGAGTTAAGATTTGAACTCAGGAAGATGAGTCTTTCTGACTCCAAGTCCAGGATTTTGTGCATTATGTGCCACTTAGCTATCCTCCAGAGATGGATATCCAGAAACAAAGAGAGGCTATGTATATAGCAACAGTGAGAAATAAGAAACAGACATCCTGCAATATTCAGAGACCTGGAGGAAGGTTTCTAGCACATGAGGTATGGCCTGGAATGGGGAAACTATGGACAAAAATAATAAGAAAAAAAAGGCGTGGGTGTATTGAGACCTACACCAATGAAAGGCATACTTATATTGATGAGATCTCAGATGTCTTCTAATATATATTTCATTGCTTAAAGGATATGTGATATTGTCAATATGGGCAATCTCTAATAAAACCCCCCAATAATATGTCTATCATAGTTAGAGGAAAACCTTATAAAACTGCCATGAACAAAAATTCCCATATTTATAGTTGGTCTGGTGATGAGATACCTGACACTTAAGGAAAGGGAACAGAATAAGCATTTATAAAAATGCTTACTATGTTCTAGCTTTGTGCTAATTACTTTGTAAATACTCTTTGATGGATAAAATACTCTTAATAGGTAGATGCTATTATTATTACCATTTTACAATTGAGGAAACTGAGGCAAACAGAAATAAGCTTTTCCTAACACCAGGCTTAGTGCTCTATTCTCTGTGTTATTAGTGTTACTTATACCTAATGCTCAGATGTCAAACATGCAGTCTCTCTTGGAGATTCTGTTCAAAGACTTTGTAGATTCAGAGACTGTGTCAGAAATACCATACAGTGTTTTAGTAAGACACAGCTTAATATGATAGAAATAACTTGAATCAATTCAACTTGGATTGGCCTCAGAAGGTCTAGTTTCTATTCCCAACCTGCTACTTGCTCATTGTATGATCTTAAACTAATCACTTTTCCTCATTAATTTTAATATTTTTTTAAAATTAGTGATATCTTGGTGTTTATATATCCCTCTACTCCCTTTCTCAGAGAACCATGTCTTAGGATAAATAACTTTTAAAAATGTAATTTAGATAAATCAGTGAAGACAGTAATGTGGTCTGAGGATGATGAAGTGATTCATATCCATAGCCCCCATCTCTGCAAAAATGATGGGAGACTGATAGATTTTGTGCCATTATCTATAAAATAAGAAGAATGGAAAATTGCTTTTTCTTTTCAAATATTATTGATATCTTTTGAGAGTTTTTATATTTCCCAATATATTTCCATCCAATTTCCAGAGAGCCATCCTTAATAACATGGAATTATAAAAAAAGGAAAAAAAAAGATTAGCAAACAACCAACAAATCAATAAAGTCCAAATGTGTGTGTACATATATATATATATATGCATATATATGTATATATATGCATATATATATGTATGTATATAATTTCATACCCAAATTTCCCACATTGGCCAGGCCATAAGGAGTTCTTTCTAGTCTTGACATTCTCTTCCATTTCTGATGCTCTTCCTTCTGCCAGTTCTGACTCTGAAACAAACTCTTGTAGCATTCCTTCAGCTCTTTGGTGATAGCTGTCAGCTAATTAGCTTCCTTGCAGTAAAACCCCTTATATTTCTCTAAGTGTATATAATGAGCAGTAGAGCAATGTTACCTATTGCCTATGTGACCCTGGGCAAGCCATACTTTTTTATTACTTTATTTATCTCTTAAGATGCTTTGCTGCAGAGAAAACCTTGGCTTGGATTGTTGCAAGGAGTCTCCTCACATGAGAGTTTCTATCAATGAAGTTATAGAACTAGTCCTATCTTCAAAAGAAAAACAAAACCCAACAATCTAGTCCTCATAATAAAAAACCAAATCCTCTTTCTGCTCATCTCCTTTCCCCCCGAAGCCCCCAAAAATATATTGTTTAAAACAAAAGCTTAATCACACACTGATGTATCTTGGCTAGGCAGGCCTGGGCCAGGGAAGTCTCCTAAGCAGACTAATAGTGTTTTATCTATGCAGGGTGCCTTCTTAAGCTTTCCTGCAGATCAAAGAACTCCATTAGGGGGATTTTTCCTCCTGTGTCAGCAAGCTGATGGCTTCAGGATACTGTCTGTGAGCTGAGGGGTTTAGGCTACTCCAACAAAGTGTAGAATCAGCAATTTGCCTTTCCTTTGCCTTCCTTGCCCCTCCTCCCACAACTCCACCTCAGCCCCTAAATTCTTGCTGTCCCTGTTTGACATACAAACCCGATTGACCTGTAAGGCCTGAGTTGACCAAAGAAATACAGGATTTGGAGCAATTCCAGTATTTGCCAGATGTCAGAAGATAAATGTCCTTTAATCCCTTAATCCCATTTCATAGAATGGACACATGCTTAGCTTTGAGCACAGAAAGAATAAATTATATTCTTATTTAAGGCAAGATAGAGCACTGTGTTGAGAAGGAAAAGATCTGGATTCAGATCATGACATTTCCATTAATTTACAATATGACCATAAGCAAGTAATCTCTTCTTTATGGGACTTAGTTTCCTCATTTGTAAAACCCACAAGTTAGACAGAATAATTGATATAACTCTTTCTCCTCTGACATTTTATGTTCTATAATTGTCTGAAAACTTCTGTCTGACATTATTATTATTGTTTCAATTTCCATAGTGCATTATTTTGCAGTTTTCCTTGAAATAATAATAACAACAATAGCATTATTTTCATTTTCCAGATGAGGAAATTAAGGCACAGAGAGATTAAATGATCTGCTTATAGTAAGAGTAAGTAATAAGAAGAAGCTAAATTTGAACCCAGCTCTTTTCAGTACATCATATTGAGTCCATATTTTATGATTTTAAGGTCCCTTCCAATTCTAACATTCTTTAATTTTGTGATTCACAGTCTGATCTTTAGCTCAAAAATTCCATGTTCTCTGATTCTAAGGCCTTTCTCAGTTCTGAAAACATTGCTTGACTTGAGAAAGTAGAATAAGAACTGTGGTTGGGGAGAGGCTTTTATTCTAGAAAATTTTAAATAACCCAGGAAAGCCTATTATTTCCTATTCAGTATTAAATTGATCCAACCAACCAATAGAGGATAGCTTACCTTTTCTTAGGATCCATGAATTGTTAATAAAGAAAGAAGGGCCCAGTGATCACAGATTGTAAAAGTCCTATGTAGCCTGTAAGAATGCAAGCACATTTGAGAGAGCAGAGAAGGGCTCAGAAGGTGTTATCTAAGGCACAGTTATTGCTGGCCTTGTAATTCAAAATCACCCCAGCCTAATTCTTTATATTTTCTTGTTCTAAGATTTCAAGCAATTCCCAGTAGAACTTACAGAGAGGTATTTCTCCAAGGATTTGTACACTCACCCACCAGAAAAGTCCATCTAGGAATGTATTACTCTGCTACCAAAAGGTCTCTTCTTCCTGTCAATTCAATCCTACAGTGTAAGGGACACTTTGAAAAACACAGAAATAGAGGCCTGATTTCATGTGCGGCCTCAGAGTGGGAAAAAAATGGCAGCCCTGTTAGGAATACTGGCAGCAGCTGGTGCTATTCTACCCTCCCACCATCCTGTCTCTTTGATTTTAGTGACGGAAGGAACAGGGATTGATATTTTCTAAGATACCACTTTCAGCCACTGCATCCCAAGAAATGATTGATGTGATGTTTTCCATCTTTGCCAGGGAGTTTTAGCCTGGCGGAGGCTCAAGCTATGATCTGGTGCCACAGTCATTTTTTTTTTTTTTTCAGTGATCTGCTCCATGTTCTGGGTGGGCGCAGGGAGGAGGTATTGGGTGAAAGGCCCTCTTGTGGTCTCATGAGGTGAGAAGAGAGGCTTGGGTCCTTCCTGGTGAATTGACTGAGCCTTCTCCCTTTCTTGTACTTTGGACCAAGGGAGTGAACCACAGAGAGCTGGGAGAGAGCGATGGAAGGTTTTGCCTTGGCTCATTTGCTATGTTTTGGAACACCTAGGAGGTTGTGTATTTCAGGAAGTTCCTGGTGTGTGTGGAAGGGTAAGTGGGGAAAGAGGGTGAGAAACAGTAGTCCACACTCCCTCTTGTTGTGCTGTAGATTTGAAAATACCCTAAGTCTATGATACTGTTTAGAGACAGTTTCCTAGCTGCAAACATTTTTAGGTAGCAAAGTCCAGCATTGACTCAAATCCTTGCTCCTAGGGTTGAGGTTGAGTCTTTATCCGAGCCTTAAAAACACACAGAGAAAAGAACACATTCATGAAATCATCTACATTAATCACTGCTGATCGTTCAGGAAAGGAGAGAGGCCACCAGTAGACTGGAAAGGAAGAGAAGGTTTATAAAGAATTATTTATTAGTTAAAAGCAAGCTAAAGAGACCTGAAGAAATGAACTATAACAAGGTATTATGAAAGACAACTTTTTTTCTCCAAAGTTACAATGTAATATCCTGTTACATTTGGATTTTTTAATGAGTATGTGTGGATATTAGAGAAATAGACAGAACCAGAAACAGAGAGAGACAGAGAGGGAGGGAGGAAGAGAGCCAGAAAGAGGAAGATAGAGAGACAGAGACAAAGATTAATTCTGGAGAGGAATCAGTGGCTTATCCTCTCCATAAGAAAGACCAGTAGGCTGATGTTATATTAATATTTTCCATATTACTAAACTATTTGTGGAACATAAACTTTCAATTACCCATAATTTTCAACTGAATACCTCCCTGAGTCCAGTCAATAATACACATTTAATTCCATGTTTATATGGAATCTTCCATCCATAAGTATACTATAGGATATAAGGGCTGTTCTCACTCAGCCTGAAACAAAACTCTTTCTTGCAAGCAGTAATTTTAGATTGGAAGCAGGATAAGAAATTCTACCTGGGTTGTGACCTAGTCTTTGCTACTTATGAGTTATGAAAACTTGGATGAGCCAGCAACATAGTACAATGTAAAAGTGTTGGATTTATAATCAGAAAAAGAATTCAAAAGTCTTAGTATGCACTTTATTAGCTTTGTGACTTTAAGCAAATCATGTAAGAGCCTCTGGTTCCTCATCTGTAAAATAGGCAGTAGTAGTGCTGGTATACTAGATAATCTCTAAGGTCACATTCCACAAGAAGTGTTTTGAAATCTGCTCCAAGTAGCTCACAAGAGCTGATTGTTAAATTTTCATTATGAGACTACAGCTCAGAAACTGTTAAGTTTTCATAATGAGACTTTACAGCTCAGAAACCAATATATACTACAAGTCAGGACATGATATATTGTTTTATTATTTTTCTAGACTTAAGAAAGTGAGGGAGAAAATGTGAATGATTTAGATTAAACTTAAAAGTTTACATTGTACATTTGTGTACATTTATTTTTTCTCAGGGACCTCACTAAACACTTAGTAGTACACCCCTTTCCAGCTTTAAGTCTATGAACCTGTAACCTTGTGATGTCTAAAAAGTTTGAGAGATATAATTTTGGGTAATTAATAATTTTATTAATAATGCTTTTTTTGATAAAAGAGATCAGCAGCACTCTCAAATGCCAAAGAACCCTCATGGCAGTAAGTTCACAATTTTAAATGTCCTTGGATGAATGGGTATTCCTGAGGGTAATAACCATTTCTAGTTGGTTAATAAATAATGACAAAATGAATATTATGATGAGAAACTGGGCTATATTCCAATAAGGGTCTTGGAATATATGACACTGAGCACTCGAATCTTGATCAAAAAGATTTAGCAATTTCCGTATCATCCATCTAACAAAAGGGAGACTCAACATTTCCCCAGAGCCATCTGAATAAACACCATGAATAGGAATCCATCCATTTACCTAAAATTAGAATTTTTTTGCTTTCTTTCATTAGATCTTCTCCTGGGTAATTACTTACTCAAAATTTCCCATACTAGTTGATTTCTGAATGAAAAATAGAAAAGGAGAAAACTTTAGTCCTAATTCAATAATTTGTTATTAATACAAGCAAGAAACAATCATTTCTCTCATTCTGTCAGAACCTATTTATTTATAAAATGGGGTGGTTGCATGAAGATCCCTTTTTTTATTCCATATTCCATAAATCTAAGGCCCCCTTTAAGCTCTGACATTCTGTGGATCCATAATTCTAAAGGTTTTTTCCATGTATATGAGTCATGCTATGCAGGGCCTGTGAGAGGAAAGACACTGCCCAATCTCTGCAAAGTTTGAAGCAGACTTATGAATATTCACAGTCATTGCAAGTGGAACAAGATCCACCTAGGAAATGGAAAAAAACAGAGGGTAAAAGTGAATTTGTAGAAGCCATCCTTGGATTGCTTGGATATTATTATTCATCTAATAATATTAGGGTGGAATGATGGAGATAAGAGAAGAAAGAGAAAAATGAAATTCTTAGGTACTGAAGGAGCCTTAAAGGCAATATTGCATAGTGGATAGAAACCTGAACTTGAGCTGAGAAGATCTCTGGGAAAGTTATTTAATGGTATTCTATTTGTGTTAGAGTGCTTCCTTGCCAGGAGTTCCTTATACTAGGGAAATCACACATCATAAAAAGAGCAAAAACAAAAGAATGTTATCAAGGTAAATTACATTAGTGAAAATTAATGGTAAATATTAAATCACCACAGCAAATACATCATTAATTATTAATAAAACAAAAAAGTACCTTAAAAAGCTTTATGTCCATTATTTTATTGGCATTTAAAACATTAATTTCCTTGTTGTACTTTTCCAGCCTTATTCTACATTACCTCCTACAACCATTCTACAATCATAGTTCAGCCAAATTGGCTTACTTGCTGTTCCTTACAAACAAACCTCATCTCCTAACTCTTTGTACTCACTTTCCCATATATTTCTCCCTCACGTTGAACTCTTGGAATTCTCATCTTCCTTCAAGACTCAATTCCCTTTTTTTTTTTTTTTTTTTTTTTTTGCACAAAAGTCTTTCTTGATTTTTCCTTCCCTCTGGTCCCTTGTCCAGAGAGTGATTTTTTTTTTTTTGTCCATATATAAGGAAGTGCAGGTCTCCTCTGTTAGAATGAAAACTCCTTGAGTGCAGGAACTGTCTTATTTTTTTTTTTCCTTTCTACCATAAACCACAATAAATGGCACTTAATAGGACCTGGAAAAGTGATTCTTAATTGATTGGTTTTTGCAACAACCCGATGAGTTAGGCAGTCCCTCTACTTTGCAGATGGGGAAATTCAAGTTATATTCTGAGCTTCCTTTTTTTCTTTTTTTGGATACTATCTTCATTTCATTAAATGGGGGTGTTAACAGAAGTTTTTTTCTTGGTTCTTTTCTCTTTTTGCCATCTCTCCTTTGATGAACTTTTCAATTCTCTGGGTTAATGATAGTTGACAATTAATTCCATTTTTTGAGAAGGGTTCTAGATATTTTGTCTCATTTAATCATGACAACAAACTTGAAAGATAGATAGTAGTATCATTTCCATTTTACTGTTGAGGGAATTGAAAGGGAGAAAGCTTTAATGACTTGCTCTGGGATTGAATCTTTGTCTTCCACCTTTAGTGTATCTATGCACCACTTAACTACTACTTCTATTTAATTATTACTTTTATGTGGATGATCCCTGAATACGTTTACCTAGCATTAATCTCTAAATTCTAGTTTCATTTGTTCAATTGTCTGATGTGTGATTTCCCTGGTATAAGGAAGCACTCTAACACAAATTGGATACCATTAAATAACTTTCCCAGAGATCTTCTCAGCTCCAAATTCAGGTTTCTATCCACTATGCAATATTGCTTTTAAGGCTTCTTCAGTACCTAAGAATTTCATTTTTCTCTTTCTTCTCTTATCTCCACAGCTCTCTGTGAACATCTTGTTGGAATCTCTAACTCAACATTCCCCAAACAAAATTCATTATATTGCCCCCACACCCCCATCAAAGCCTCTTCTAAACTTCTACATTTCTATTGGTTGTACCATTTCTCCAATCATTCAGTTTTGTAGTCTTGAATTTACTGTTGATTTTTTTTATTTAGTTTTGTTGTATTCTATATCCAATTAGCTGTCAATTCTTGATTCTATTTCTGTATGTATCAAATCTTTACTCTTCTTGAGAATTATAAAACTTTAGTTCCTGTCAACCACACTAGTTCTCTATTGCAATAGTCTCCTATTTGACCTCTTTGATTAAAGTCTTATTCCTTTCTATCAAGTCTATTCAAAGTTGCCAAGTTGACATTCCTACAACATAGCGGTGTCACTCTTTCTATTCAAAAGTCTTCATTGATGCTCTATTTCCTATAGGATGAAATATCAAGTCCTCATCCTGGCATTTAAAGTCCTTTATAATGTAGCTCTTATCTACTATTTTAATATAATTTCATATTGTTATCTCTCTAATAACTAATTTTTATTGACATTGGATTTTAATTGAATATTTTATTTTTACAAATACATGTAAATTAACTTAATTTTTTTGAATTTCAAATTCTTTCCTTTCCTACTACTCCATTCCCCTTCTAAGATGGCAAACAATTTGATATAGGTTATTCAAGTGTATCATGCATAATGTGTTTCCATATTGTTCATGCTGTGAAAGAAAATCCCTATCCCCCTAAAACACACACAAATTATAAAGAAAGTGAAACATAGTATGCTTTGATCTATATAGACTCTGCCAGTTCTTTCTCTGGAGATAGATAGCATTTTTCACCATGAGTCCTTTGAAATTTTCTTAAATCATTATATTGCTGAGAATAGTGGTCATACACAATAATGCAAGCCATTATTCTTATTGTATGTAGTGTTCTTTTGCTTCTGCTCACTTCATTTTTCATCAATTCATATAAAGTTTTTTGAGTTTTTTTCTGACAGTATCCTGTTTGTCATTTCTTATAACCCAATAATATTCTATCACAATTTTATACCATAATTTGATCAGCCATTCCCCAATTGATTGGCATCCCCTCATTTTCCAACTCATTGCCACTTCTAAAAGATTTGTTATAAATATTTTTGAACATATCCTTTTTTTAAAAAAAATTATTTGGGTAACAGAGTTAGTAGTTGTATTGTGGGCCAAAAGGTATGCATAAATTGATAGCCCTTTATAAAAATATGTTTCCAAATGGCTCTCCAGAATGGCTAAATCACTTCACAAGTCCACCAACAGTTTATTAGTGTCCAAATTTTCCTAAATTCCATCCAACATTTATAATTTTCCTTTTTCTATCAAATTCAATCTGAAAGATATGATAGATATGAGATAGATATGCTTCAAAGTTATTTTACTTTGCATTTCTCTAATCAATAGTGATTTAGAGCATTTTTATGTGACTATAGGTAACTTTCATTTTTTTTTCTCTATAAACTGTCTATTCATATAATTTAACCCATTTGTTAATTGGAGAATGACTTATTTTTTTTATAAATTTATCAGTTCTTTATATATTTAGAAAATTAAACCTTTATCAGAAAAAATCTTTTCCAGCTTTCTGCTGTTCTTCTAATGTTGGATATATTGCTTTTCTCCTTTTTTTGGTGCAAACCCATTTTAATTTAATGTAACCAAAATTATCTACTTTGCATTTCATACCATTTTCTATCTCTGTTTGGTTATGCCCTTTTCCATAGAGTTGACAGGCAAACTATTCCATGTTCTCCCAATTTGCTTATCATATCACCCTTTATGTCTAACTCATGAACTCATTTCTCTGGTAGTCTATGATCATTGGTTTATGATTTCTTTTTCTGTTTTAGTTCTTTCTGTTTTAGGTATTGACACTATATTTGCACCATAAAATGATTTGGAGAGACTTCTTGTTTACCTAATTTCTAAATAAATTATATATTATTGGAATTACTTTTTAAATGTTTGGTAGAATTCATTTCTGAATCCTTTTGACTTTGAGGATATTTTCCCCTAAGTATTTCATTGATAAACTATTTTCTTTCTTTTTCTAAGATAGTTATATAAGAATTACATTCCTTCTTCTCTTTAGGCAATTTATCTTTTTATAAATATTCAACATTTTTCTTATGAGTAAGAATTATTGACATATAATTGCACAAAATAACACTTAATAATCCCCTTAGTTTCATTTCACTGATAATGATTTTACCCTTTTCCTTTTTGATGCTGGAAATTTGGTTTTCTTTCTTTTTAAAATTTGTTAAATGAAAAAAATGTCTATTTTTTCATGAAAACATATCCTACTTTTATTTATTCACTCAATGATTTCTTACTTTCATTTTTATTAATTTCTCTTTTGATTTTCTTGTTGCTATCTTCAGGACTAGTTCTGGGAGTATCTGGAAGTGGTTTGATCTAAAAAGTGATGAGTTCAGTGTTCTTCTGGCCCTACTTCTGGTCTATGAATGCTCACAAGCACTCTTTTATACCCCGAAACTGTGACTAGGGTCCTTGCTCCTGCTAAACTTCTTTATTACTCTGGGACTATGAACCAGAACCTCATATGAGCAATGTAACAGAGTCCTTTGACCAATATCAGCAAAGGAGCTTTTAATCCTTCTGATTAGTTATCTGACCCTTTTATTATCTGTGAACTGAGAGCTCCAGAAGCTATTGCAACAGATTCAGTCATCCCCAAGGCCTGCTACTGACTTGCACTGGGCATGACCTACAACTGGCTTCCTGGTATAAATGACCAGGACCTCACTACTGACTCGATCCTGGGTCTTCACAGCCTAGCTGCTTGCCTACACAGGGCCTCACTCCTGGTTTGAGCCAGGGTTCAGTGTCTTGCTCTTGGCTTTTTTGGATTGGCCTGTTCTAAAATGTGTTCTACTTTCACCCCACAAAATAAATTTTTACTGCTGCCCTTTTAAGTTGTCTTGGGATGGAAAATTGTTTTACCTTGTTCTTGTGTTAGTTCTATCACTTCAGAATTTATTTTTAGATACTAATGAAATACTATTTGAAGAGAGTTTTTGAATGGTAGGCTCAGGTGATTTTTTGCCTTTACTCTTCCATCTTAGCTCCATCCCACATTGCTACTTATATAAACTTCATTTCTTTGTAGATTTCTTTCCAGTCCCTCTTCCATAATTATCTTTCATAATAACAAGAAAAAAAAAAAGAAGAAAGGAAGCAGTTCAGCAAAACCAACTAACACATCAGCTGAATCCGACATTATATGCAACATTCCACTCCCATGACCCCTCCACCTCTTTAAAGCAGTCCTCATATATTTTGGTGGGGACAGTCTTGGCAGTCTTGCCATTACAATTATAGAACATTCAGTATAACTTACATATTGTTGTAGTCAAACTGACATGTTTCCCACATATAATATGATATCTTCCATCTCTGATACTTGGCACAAGTAGTTCTTTATGTTTAGATTACACTGCATCTTTACTTCTTTCTTAAAGAATTCTTAGCTTCCTTCAAAGCACAGCTCAGAAGTCACTTTATGGAAACTTTCTTAATCCCCAGTTATTTGCATTCTCTACTCTTTGAAATTTCTTTTTGTTATATAATATATTTTGTACACATTTACTTGTGCATAGGTTATGCTACATCACTGGAGTTTTAAGCTGCTTGAAAGAGGGATTGCTACATTTTTGACTAATTTATATCACTTAGTACAATGCTTTGTACCTAATAGGTGACTAGAATTTATTGAATTAAACAAAATGACGTGACTTTATCAGCACAGTGAGCACAGGACAGGACCAATGCTTGACTGTGGCATGTAGAGTCTGAGTACTTAACTCTTTCCTACTTTTGTTAGATATGTTCTCTTCCAATATCTATTCAAAATTTTCCCCAGATGTGTGATTGGGAAATGTGAAGTGTGAGGAAAAATTTTAAAATAATTAATATTCACAGATATACATTACATCATACTATATCACTGTAGTAATAAATATTAACTTAAACTTTCTTGAGATTTTAATTTTATTTGAATTCAAAATTTATTTAAATTTTAAAAATATAATCAGAAAATTGATGGTACTTTGTAGCATATAGGGATAATATTATATAGGAAGATTAAAAAGAAGATTTAGGATTTTTGCCAAGACTGCAGAATAACAGGTCATAAGAAAGTCTACTTTTCCAGTATCTTTTATAAGATAAGAAGCAAAAACATCATTCCTCCCCAAAGGGAAAAAAAAATATATGGGATAGATATCTCACAGCTTAGATTTGTGTTCAAGATCTTTAGCCAATTAGACCTGGTTTTGACTTTGGTCTTTAGTCTTTCAGTTGCATTGTCCTCATGATGGTGCTGTTCTCTGAGAAGTAGTGCTTTTATAGAGATCATCACTAGCTAAATAACCTAGCTCAAAAACAGATTCAGAGGATAGCTTTTGAGGCTGGAAATATTAATTTCTCGGGATAAATGAACATGGCTTGTTTTCAGAGAAAATAAAAGAATAACACAATAAAACATCTAGAGGTTAAAGTTCATTTAGGCAAGCACATGTTCCTGCTTCATATGCTTGTGCATTCCATTTATTTGGGGGACAAAGAGGAGAGTTTCATTCTCTATTTGTGGGAAATTGAAGGGAAAATATAAGCAACGGGAAAGGGTTTCAAAAGATGTAGATCTATTCTTCTTTACAATTTTGAAGAATCATAAAATGGGTAGCTATTCTAATCCTAGGGACAGTTTTTAACAGCACTTATGCCCTTAGCCCCCTCAGAATTGGGAACAAATCAAGAATTTCAGTGTTATCCCAGCAATGTGCATGTCTTTCAACAAGAGATCAAGTGCTCTATGGAAGGTGTTCCACTTTTAAAAACTAGGGGTCTTCCTAAAAACCTGCTTTTGCAAATGAGAGAGGGGAAAAACTTTCTAACATCATAGTTATATATTAACTAAAATGATTTGAAAACAAAAGACCAGACAGAAAAATGTGATAACAATAACAATAGTTGCAGAAATGTATTTGAGATCTTCATAAACAGAATTATAGAATCTTCATATCAAATCTTAATTAAAGAAAGCATCAAATTATATGATGAATATTCTAGGAGAAATAAAAGAGGAATTGGTATTGGAAAGATGTGATTTGACATTGATAAAAGGAGTTCTTGATTTCTTGTTTTCTAAACAAGATAAAATGATAATAAAATGAACATAGAAATATATCTGTGGAAAATTTAAATAAAAACATAAATAATAAGAAATAGCATTAGTTTGTTAAAAGATGAAATGGGAGAAGTTGAAAAATAGTTAGTAAAACAAACTCAAATATGAACCAAACTGAAAGAAGCTTGACTTTATGAATATAGGTAATGGAAGTAGAGGACAGACTACAAGGACATTATTTGAGTCACTAGATTTCTTGACAAACATGAAGAGAGAAAGTGTCTACATATTATATTTCAAGATTATTTCCCAGAATTATGTAGATCAAGAAATAAACTACTGATTAACCCACTCTACTAGATGACAACAGGAATGAATGTCAGATTCAGCTCTTCCAGACATATTGTCATTAAACTCCAGAGCTATGCCAAGAAAAAGATGATTTAAAGGCAGTTGAGAAGAAAAACATCATTTATCAAGGGACATCAATTCAAATATCTCAGAATTATTCATTTGAAATGAGAAATAATAGGAAACACTGGAATAAGATGTATGGAAAAACAAGGGAAATTGGGATCCATTCCAAGGTCTACTACTCAGCTAAACTAAGCATGATATTTAAAGGTAGGAAAATGTACATTTGAAACTCCAGATCTCTTCTAATAATTTCTACAGAAGAAAGCAAACTTTTGATATGCAAATGAACCCAAAAATAAAACTTCAAGGTATAGAAGGCCAGGCCTGGCCAAAGACTTTTGATATGTAAATCGCCTATGAAGAGACAACAAAAATAAAGTCTGGGCAAACTTTAAAATTCTTCAGAGATTCAATGTAAATTTTATACTTCCTCAAATACTTCAAAGGTCTGTAATTTGACCAATTCTGGCTTCTCTCTCCCCCAATGAAGATCAGAACTTTTTTGTAACTAACAGCAGATGGAGTTTAAGACTTACTGTACCTGAAAAGATCATTACCCCTGAACCCACACTGAATCTCTCCAGATCTAATTAGAATGACTTTTCAATGGCAGATACACAGTGTCTGAACCTGGACTATACTTAACATGTTACCAGAATCTGTGCTCCATTGGCATAGTCTTTGAGAATGAAAGATCACTTCAACACTGTGATGAGGTGTCAGAGTAATGTTAGCAAAACAATAGCAGAATTGGTATTGGCAAAATAAAATAACTAAGATGTTATACTACTTGAATCAGAGACTCCAATCCTGAGCTTATTTCCTAAGGAAGTTATCAATAAACTTAGACACCAATATATACCTAGTGACACATTTTATGATAGCAAAGAATTTTAAATGAAGAAGATGTCTATTGAGTGGAAAGTGGCTAAACAAACTGTGGTCCATGAATTTAATAAGATTTTACTGTGCTATAAGAAATTATATATTTAATAAATGCAGAGAAGTGTGTGAAAATCTGTATGAATTGATAGAGTGTGAAGTAAGAAAAAAACAATATGCAGAAAAACTTCAACACTGTAAATGGAGAGAACTATATATCAAAAAAATTGAATGTAACATTTATAAAAGCAAGGCTGATTTAAAAAAAAAAAAGAGAGATAGGAGAGGATATCCCTTGTTCAAAGAAGTAAAAGGTCCTATTATTATACATTGCTTATGGTTTTGGACTTTTTCAGTCTCTCAATTATGTGCTGATTTTGTTTCACTCTAAAAATATTATTTGTTCTTTGGAATGACTCTTTGGGAGGGGGAGAGGAAAAATATTTAGGATAAATATGATAATATAAGAAACAGAAACAGAAGACATCAATAAAAATATATTTTTTAAAAAAAGATTAGGAACAATATTACCTTATAAAATTATGGAAAGTAACAAAAACTTAAAGAAATATGCAAAAACTTTGACGTGGAATATTTTTAATATTTTTAAATATTTTAATTTTAATCCAAGACAATTTATAGATAAAATTAAGAGGGAGGTAAGAATGGAATGGGGAAAATAGAAATTTCATTAATGCTTCAATAACAAGTTATTTTCATCACCAGCATGTATGGAAGCAACACATTTCAACTCTACTATATCAATTATTAATGTATGATGTACATAGGCCAATTGACATAAAGAAAAATATGAGAAAAATGACTAGAAAAAATCAATAAGAACACACAAAAATATGTGCTAAATGAGACATGGTCTAAAAAAGTGTGTCTAGGACATGAGGCTAGATTTCTAGACTATTGAGTTAGTATATTAGTATGTATATTAGAAATATATACTTCATATAGATAATGAATTATATCCAGAACAGAATAGAAAGATAGTAAGCTGGATAGCATTTGGGCAATGCTGCAGTATTAAAAAATGATGTCAAGTTGCACTCCAGTGCAAAGATTCATAGTTTTAACACCATTATTTGCTAATTATATTTGGGTGCAAGTCTTAGACTATCACAATCTCTAAAGGGTCAATAGTGTTTGATTCTCCAAATTAGTAGGCAGCAGAAAACTTGACTTTCTCACAACAAGTAGCAAAAAGTATATTCAGGAAATGTGTGATTATAAAAGAAGGTTGGCTAGTCATATAGCAGGACTGAGGAAAAACAGACAAATGAGTGCTATACCTAGCACAGTAGCAGGAACAATAGAGAAGATCCTTTGCAGATGATGATACATAGGGGAATGTGAATAAGATTCACACAGAATGAGAAAAGTGTGGATATCTTCACTGAGATAAGGAATCAATGTAGTTGTAGATTCCTTGATATATTGATATAAAATGTGTTCAGAGAACTGAGAAAATAGAAAAAATAGGAAGTTTAGTAATTATTTGTTATGAAATATGTTGAGAAATTAATTACTTTCCAGAGAACTATTAACTTGAGATTTGTGAATCTGTTGTTTTAATATTTTAATAACTATTTGATAACTATATTATTGTCTTTTTTTGAAATTTTGTGTTTTATCTTTTGTATTTAAATACATATTTTTGAGGTTTCATCATACTTCCAAAGGAGTCCATCAAAAAAAAATCTCTGCTCTTGAATATAAAGCTTAATAACATGTACAGAAAACATCAGAAATTATAACCATCATATTATAACCATGGGATTATTTAAATAGTAATTGATAAGATGAATATAATTAATGGTATGGACTTATAAATGAAAATTTAGTGTAATTTTCAGTCAAAAATAGAATTATAGAAACATTAGGAACTTTATTAAAGATTACGCAGCAACAATACAATATGTAATACATTAGATGAAGTTAAGCAGGTTTCGGAGATAAATTTATGTCTCTGAATTATTATATTAGCAAAACAAAAAGAAAATTAATGAATTGACTTTGCTGTTAAAGCATTGGAAAACTAACAGATTAATATATACTTGAAAAGAAAAAGACGTCACTAAATTGAAATGAGAAATTATCAAATTTGCAGGAAAAAGAATCATGAAATAAAGAACTGTACATTTGAGAACACTGATAGCTAATTGAAGCAGGATAAAAAGCAAGAAAACCTTTAACCTAAGTAAAAAATTAGGAGGAGGGAAAAATAACAATGAAATAACAAAGAAATAAAAAACAAAGAAATAAAGAAAAGTATCAGAGACTACTAGAGAAATTCAATTATTTCCAACATAAACATTATGAATTTAACATTATACTATATTGATTTGCTTTTCTGTGCCCCTCCTGAACTTTCTTCTGATTAATGAAAGGTCCCAGAATAGAAAACAGAGATTAGAGTTGGGAAGGCCTGAATTCAGATATGTTCTCATTTACTGGTTTTATATCCCTAATCTAGTCACTTGACTTGTCTGCTCAGTTTTCTCATCTATAAAATGAGGATAATAATAGAGTCTACTTCCAAGGGTTGTTGAGAGAATCAAATGAGATGACATTCATACAACTTAAGTATCTAACACATTGTAAGCACTTAATAAATAAATTATTTTTTTTCCCTCCATCTGCTAGGCTGATATTTTAGAAATTTTCTTTGACTTACTTTCCCTCTGGTTTGTTTAGGGGTTGTGGTGATCATTATCATAACCTCCTATATTTCTAAAATAGTGCTCCTTCTCTCCCTCTACTGACAATCAAAAGGGGGAAAATGTCCTCTCTTATAACAATAAATATGTATGTATGTATAATATAAAGCTACATATGCAATATAGTTATATTTAATATGCAATTATATACATATGTATAGGTACATACATACACATATAGTTGAAGTGGAGTCAAAATAGGAGTGAGAACTTGCAGTTTTTTTTCCCCCTTCTCCTTTACATTTTCTCCTACAATGATTGATAAAGAATACCAGACAGAATTCTGATTGGGAAAGTCAAGGAAAAATCACAGTGAGTCATTTTTCCAGCTCAGGTCAGTTTAGCAAGATAAAAAGAACAACATTTAGATGCTTGGATGGGGACTGGCCAGAAAGCAGCACGGTTGGGACCAAACAAGCTGAATTAGTAATGGGCTGTGGTGGCAGCAGCAGCCACAGAAAGCAACTCAGTGCTCACAGATGGTAGAAGGATTAAATACTGGAGCAGAAAGAGATTACAGGGAACCCTGTACTATTAATGGGAAGGGGAATGGTTGCCATCTGGCAGTTCTATTATCTGATTCCAGGTCCCAGTTCCAGGGAGAAGAGAATCAATTGGGGTAGTGAAGGAACTGAGGTCTTACCTGTGTAAAGAGCAAAAGACAGATTCTAAAATCCTACCTGTGTGTCTCTGAGTCCAAAAAGATAGGAAAACTCATACATAATTCTGCATTGGAATTAACCAAGAAAGGAAACCAAAACAAAAGGGGAGCTAGCAGTTTAGTTGCTCTACATCTATAGAAATTCCTATTTGATTAATTGTACCTGACTATGATGGGCCAATCTGAAACAAGGGTTCTTACAAGATGTTGTCAATTCAGTGGAATTGATGAGACAATAGTTATCGAGTTTAGCATGGTGCTTAATAGTTCTCTAGTTCAGTACATGTACTGGGTACTTAATATAGTTCCCACAAGATTCACACCTATGAAAATGGAATATATAACAGCCAGCAAGGACTGGATGAGAGTCATTCCATCTTCAGTCAGGCTCCTGATGGCTCTCCTGGGGAACTGAGGGACTGAGAGAGAGATTCATTTTCGTCTTCATCAGCACTATGGTGGCAGGCCTATCCTCCTTAGGTTTTCCACTGAAACCAAGACTCTGGAAAGACTCTAAGAAAGCTAGCTGAAGCTCCAGGCAAGGAGACAAGACTTTGAAGGAGATAATAAAGGATTTGGACTTTAACACCTGGCTATTCTTGTGGTGATTACTCAGCTGAAAAGAAGGCTGCTCTCAGAGACCCCAAGAAAACCAAACTTATACCTGTCTCCAGTAATAGAAAATGGATCAAACAACAATCTAACAGATCCAAATAAGGTCAAGAATTTATAGACCAGGAGGGCAGTTAATATATTTCTCCTTGGATTACATCACTTTTGAAGCACTTAAAATGTACAGATTCTCAGAATGAGCTATGAAATCAATCAGCAATAGAAATTAATCAAGTAGTAGAAGCAATCAATCAATCAATCAATATTAAGTATAGTACTATGTGCTAAGGATCAGAAGCTATAGTATGCACAATGACTACTCCCCAGTACACCATTTGGGCAGACAGGCTAAACTAGGTCTTAAATTGGTCTGTGAGCTACCCTGAGCACATGAAGATTTTCCCTGGTGGTATGGATGGATGAGAACGATTTGTTCCATTTGCCACGAAGGCAGCTGGAGTGGAAGCTGTGGAGAACTTAGAGCTTGGTTAGACATCAAAGATGCCAAGGTCATCCACTGCATCTCAAACCATAACCAGTCAGATTGACTTTGTCCTACCATTGCACAGTGATAATTCTGGATGAAAGAGTGAGGTTGACAACTTCATGCAACTCTACTTCACTTAAATCTAATTTATGCACAAATTAAAAGACATCTATATATGCTTATATGCCACCCATGCTATATACCAAGCACTATGCTAAGTGATGGGGAACAAAAAAAGATACAAAAGATGGTCCCTGCCCTAAAGGAGCTTATACATTAATGAGGGAGATAACATGCAAACAAATATGTACAAGTTATATGTAGGATAACTAAGAGATCAGTAAGGGGTGGAAGACACTAAAATTAATAAGGGTTTATGAAGACATCCAGAAAAAGAAAAGATGGAATTTTAGTTAAGACTTAACAAAAGGCAAGAAAGGAGAGTTGTCAGAGTGAAGGAGAGAGAACATTCTAGCCATGGGAGATAGCCAGAAAAAATACCTGGAACTGAAAGCTGGTGTATTTTTTTCATGGACAGAAAGTCATTGTCTTCAGATATTATTTTTTCATATAAATGCCTTTGTGGAACTGAAAATCAATGTGTACATTAGACAGCCATGCAAATGGACTTAAATAATAATGCTTTTGAAGAGAGTTAATTTCTTTTAAAAAATCCCATTTAAGATATTTCTTTAGGGAGACCATTGTCAATGAATTGAAGACTACATGTACACTAGGGAGATGTAAGAAGTTGTGCAAAGGCAGGAAGGAACTGGATTATGAAGTGTATTTAATGCAAAGCTGAGACTTTAGGGAGCCATTGGAGTTTATTGAATGGGGGTGATGTGATTGATCCTATACTTTAGACTAACTACTTTATAAACTGAATAGAATTTGGATCTGAGTGGGAAGAGACTTGAGGAAGATAGATTGACAAATCTGCTGTTATAAAAATCCAGGAGAAAAGTGATGGGAGCCTGAACTAAAAGGGTGGCACTGCCAAAGAGGGAGCATTTAAATCAGCTCTAATAATAGATTGGATATAGAGATAAGATAAGAAATAATAAGTAGTCCAGGAGGAAGTTTCAGACTTAAGGGACTGGAAGGATGGTGCTGTCTTCTTCAGTAACATAAAAGTGGAAAGGTAAGGAGTGGAATGGAGTGGGAATGCAAAAAATAATAAATTCCATTTTGAATGAATTGAATTTAAGACATGTACTAGACGCAGTTTGAGATGTCTGAAAGGCAGTTGAAGATGAAAGCAGGGAGTTTGGGGTATGATAGGGAAATTCAAGAATAATCAGCATAGAAATAATAGTTAAACCTATGGGAACTATGAGATCATCAAGTGGAGCAGTATAGAAGAATAAAAAAGAGCACAAGACAGAACTCTGAGAAGCACCTATGATTAGAAGGGAAAGTATGGAAGAGGAATGAGCAAAACTGACAAAAGGAATGGTCAGATAAGTAAGAAGAGAATCAGGAGGGAGTTGTGTCCCAGAAATCTATAGAGAAAACATTATTTAAGAGAGAGTGATCAACTGAGTCAAAGTCTGCAAAGAGGTCAATGAGAATGCAGATCAAGAAAAAAGCCATTGAACTTGTCAACTAAGAAATCATTAGTAACTGTGGAGAGAGTAGTTTCAGTGGAATGAGAAGATTAGCAGCTGAATTGGAAGAGATAGATTAAGAAGAGAGCGAAGGGAAGAAAGTATAGGCACCTAAAAAACTCAGAAAATCAGGGCAGACATCTCTTCCCAGAGGTGAACAGAATCCAACAATAAAGTCCAAAGTCAAGAAATAGGTTGAGAAATTGAACAAACAGGAAAAAACCTGAATATGAAAATCTGTTATGATGAAAAGGAAGCTCGAGACATAAACCAAAAAAGACAATGGCTAGAAGATATCTATAAACAAAGCCTCAGAGAAAAAAATGAAGATTGGAACAAGACCAACAAGAAGTCCTAGTTGAAGAAAGATAAAATAAAAGCAAGTAAAAATAAAATAAAAATAGTAGAGGATAAATTGCCAAAAAAAAAAAAAAAAAAAAAAGAGAATTATAAGGTAGAGCCAAGATGGCAGAGAAGGCACACATGACTTTCTAAACTCCTTTCATACCCTCATTACCAATTTTTAAAATCAGCCTCAAAAATAGAGCTTGACTGGTAAGGTTCACTAAGATTGGAAATACAACAATTTACCAGCCAATGATAATCTGAAATATCACCAGAAAAGATTTGTCCTGAATGGCAGGAAAAGACCAGCACAGGAAGGGATAGAATTGGGAGTGGGGGTGGCCTCAGTGGTTGGAAGGTTTACACAGAGCTCTTTGCCATAGCCTGACTGCTTTGCTTTGGTTGCAGAGTAGTGGACCAGCAGAGAAATTAAAGCCTAGGATAGAGGGTACTCTGAAGGATGCCAGAGCCTAACAGACTTGCACCTATGAGGGATAGGGCAACTGCTAATACTCAAATCTGGCTTTTGTGGAGGGCAGTGATACTTTCACTGCTTAGCCTCTAGCCTCAAGGTAGTCACTAATCCTTGCAGATGGGGGATCCTCACAGGGCACTTACCCAGCCCTACTCTTGATACACAGGCTTAGTCACTTCCAGTATGGAGCTCTTCCCAGAGCACTCTGGCAGCTCAGTCACTTCTTGCAGCCCATTGAGAGGACAGCTACCTATTCTTGCTCTGCAGAGGAAGCTGATAATCTCCTTGCCCTGAAGGCAAACCCTAAAGGCTTTTTAAAAATGAGTAAAAAATTCAAAAGGATAATCGATAGCTTCTATACAGAAAGAGATCAGGTTTTCAACCCTAAGGAGACTAATAGCAGATAGTCTCCACATAATTGTTGATCCCTAACACAAAAGGCTCTCCTAGAAGAAACTATAAAAAATCTTAAAAGAGAACTAGAAGAAAAATGGGGAAAGGAAAGAGAAGCTATGCAAGAGAGCAACAGCTTCTTGAAATGTGAATTAGAAAAGATAAAGAACTCCCAGTAAATACAGGGAAACAAAATTTGTGAATTGGAAAAGAAATAATTCCCAAGAAAGTAGGATTTGTGAATTGGAAAAAGAAAATAACTCAGTAAAAAAATAGTGAAATAGAAAAAAATTCCATAGAGCAAAACAACTCATTTAAAAACTCAATTGGATATATACAAAAAGAAGTAAAAAAAGCTAATGAAGAAAATAACTCATTAAGAATCAGAACTGAACAAATAGAAATGAATGATTCATTGAGACATCAAGAATCAATCAAGCAAAACCAAAAAATTAAAAACTAGAAAAAATGTTAAATATCTACTTGGAAAAACAACAGACCTGGAAAATAGATCTAGGAGAGATAGTCTGAGGATCATTGGACTTCTTGGAAATAATAATGAAAAAAGAGCCTAGATACTATTTTACAGGAAATCATCAAAGAGAACTGCTCAGATGTAATAGAATTGGAAGATAAAATAGGCATTAAAAGAATTCATCAAACATCTTCCGAAAAAGACCCTAAAATAAAAACTCCAAGGAATATTGTGGAAAAATTTCAGAAGTATCAAGCTAAAGAAAACTAAAACCAAAAACCAGAAACCAAAACCCAACCAAACAAACAAAAAACAATTCAGATACAAGGTGCCACAATAAGGATCATGCAAGATCTGGCTGCTTCCCCATTAAAGCATTGAAGGGCTTGGGATTTTATATTCCAAAAGGCAAAAGAACTTGGCATGCAACCAAGAATAAACTACCTAACTAAGCTGAGTATTTTCTTCCATGGAAGAAGATGGACATTCAATTAAACAGATAAATTCCATTCATTTCTAAGGAAAAAAAAAACAGATCTAAACAAAAATAGGACTCAAGAGAAGCAGAAAAAGGTAAAAAGAACTCTTGAGAACTGTATTTCTGTTGTGGATATACATAAAGAGTACATGTATAATTTGATTTTACTGATATAACATAAAAAAGGGAAGTAGAAAGGGAAAGGGGATAGTGTCAGCAAAAGAGAAAAGGGGAGATAACAGAGGGAAACTACATCCCACGAAGAGGCAAAGGAAACCTATCATATCTGAGGGAATTTAGAGAGGGGGAGGAACATTATGTGAATCTTATTCTCATAAGAGTTGGCTCAAAGAGAAAATAATTGACATATTTGTATTAAAGAGAACCTTCTCTCACCCCATTAAAAAGTGAGAGAGGAAAAGGGAAAAGGAAAAGAGTAATAAGGGAAGGGAACAAGAAAAGGGGAAGGGATTCAAAGGGGGGAGGGGGGAACCTAAAGAGGGAGAGCTGCATGATGCTAGTGGTGCCCATAAGTTTAATACTGAGGAAAGGGGTAAGGGGAGGCAAGAAAAAGAAAAGCATACTCTGGGGAATAAGATGGCAGGAAATACAGAATTAGTCATTGTAATCGTAAATGTGTGAAGTAAAAAAAGCAGGGGTAGCCATCCTTATTTCAGATCAAGCAACAGCAAAAATCGATATAATTAAAAGAGATAAGGAAGGAAACTATATCTTGCTAAAGGGTAGTACAAACAATGAAGCAATATCAATACTAAACATATATGCACCAAATGGTATAGCATCTAATTTCCTAAAGGAGAAGTTAAGAGAGTTGCAAGAAGAAATAGACAGCAAAACTATAATAGTGGGAAATATCAACCTTGCACTCTCAGAATTAGATAAATCAAACCACAAAACAAATAAGAAAGAAATTAAGGAGGTAAATAGAATATTAGAAAAATTAGGTATGATAGATCTTTGGAGAAAACTGAGTGGTGACTGAAAGGAATATACTTTCTTCTCAGCAGTTCATGGAACCTATACAAAAATTGACCATGTATGAGGACATAAAGACCTCAAAATTAAATTCAGGAAGGCAGAAATAGTAAATGCTTCCTTTTTCAGATCACAATGCAATAAAAACTACATTCAACAAAATTTACGAGTAAATATTCCAAAAAGTTATTGGAAACTAAATAATCTCATCTTAAAGAATGATTGGGTGAAACAGCAAATTATAGACACAATTAATAATTTCACTCAAGATAATGACAATGATGAGACATCATACCAAAAAATTGTGAGATGCAGCCAAAGCAGTAATAGGGGAAATTTTATATCTTTAGAGGCTTATTCGAACAAAATAGAGAAAGAGAAGATTAATGAATTGGACCTGCAACTTAAAAAGCTAGAAAAAGACCAAACTAAAAACCCCCAGTCAAATACTACATTTGAAATTCTAAAATTAAAAGGATAAATTAATAATATTGAAAGTTAAAAAAAAACTATTGAATTAATAAATAAAACTAAGAGGTGATTTTATGAAAAAAAAAACAACAATAAAATAGATAAACCTTTAGTAAATCTGATTAGAAAAAGGAAAGAGGAAAATCAAATTGTTAGCCTTAAAAAAGAAAAGGGAGAACTTTCCACCAATGAAGAGGAAATTAGAACAATAATAAGGAGTTACTTTGCCCAACTTTATGCCAATAAATTTGATAACCTAAGTGAAATGGATGACTATCTCCAAAAATAAAGGTTTCCCAGATTAACATAGGAGGAAGTAAATTGCTTAAATAGTACCATTTCAAAAAAAGAAATAGAACATGCTATTAATCAATTCCCTAAGAAAAATTCCCCAGGACCAGACAGATTTATATGTGAATTCTACCAAACATTTAAAGAACAATTAGCCCCAACGTTATATAAACTATTTGAAAAAATAGGGAATGAAGGAGTCCTACCAAATTCCTTGTATGACACAGACATGGTACTGAAACCTAAACCAGGTAGGTTGAAAACAGAGAAAGAAAACTATAGATCAATTTCCTTAATGAATATTGATGCTAAAATCTTAAATAAGATATTAGCAAAAAGACTACAGAAAATCATCTCCAGCATAATACATCATGATCAAATAGAATTTATACCAGGAATGCAGGGCTGGTTCAATATTAGGAACACTGTCAGTATAATTGGCCATATTAATAAGCAAATTAACAAAAACCATATGATCATCTCAATAGATGCAGAAAAAGCATTTGATAAAATTCAACATCCATTCCTATTAAAAACACTTGAAAATATAGGAATAAATGGACTTTTCCTTAAAATAATCAGTAGCATATATTTAAAACCATCTACTGATGGTTTTAGCATCATATGTAATGTGTATAAACTGGAACCATTCCCAATAAGATCAGGAGTGAAACAAGATTTCCACTATCACCATTACTATTCAATATTGTATTAGAAATGCTAGCTTTGGCAATAAGAGTTGAAAAATTGATTAAAGGAATTAGAGTAGGTAATGAGGAAACCAAATTATTACTCTTTGCTGATGATATGATGGTATACTTAGAGAACCCCAGAGATTCTATTAAAAAGGTATTAGAAATAATCCACAATTTTAGCAAAGTTGCAGGATACAAAATAAACCCACATAAGTTATCAGCATTCTTATATATCACTAACAAAATCCAGCAGTTAGAGTTACAAAGAGAAATTCCATTTAAAGTAACTAGTGATAGTATAAAATATTTAGGAATCTATCTGCCAAGAGAAAATCAGAAACTATATGAGCAAAGCTACAAAACACTTTCCACACAAATAAAGTCAGATTTAGCCAATTGGAAAAATACTAAATGCTCTTGGATCGGGCGAGTGAATATAATAAAGATGACAATCTATTTATTTCGCGCTATACCAATCAGCCTCCCAAAAAACTATTTTAATGACCTAGAAAAAATAACAACAAAATTCATATGGAAAAACAAAAGGTCAGGAATTTCAAGGCAAATGAAGGTGGCCTAGCTGTACCAGATCTAAAATTATATTATAAAGCAGTAGTTACCAAAATTATTTGGTATTGGCTAAGAAATAGACTAGTTGCTCAGTGGAATAAGTTCAAAGGACAAAACAGTCAATAACATTAATAATCTAGTCCCCAGTTTTTGGGATAAGAACTCAATGTTTGACAAAAATTGCTGGAAAAATTGGAAATTAATATGGCATAAACTAGGTATTGACCCACACTTAACACCATATACCAAAATAAGATCAAATTGGGTTCATGAACTAGGCATAAAGAATGAGATCATAAACAAATTAAAAGAACATAGAATAGTTTACCTCTCAGACCTGTGGAAAAGGAAGGAATTTATGACCAAAGAGGAACTAGAGACCATTATTGATCACAAAATAGAAAATTTTGATTATATCAAATTGAAAAGCTTTTATACAAACAAAATTAATTCAGACAAGATTAGAAGGGATACAATAAAACGGGAAAACATTTTTACAGTCAAAGATTCTGACAAAGACCTCATTTCCAAATTATATAGAAAATTGACTTTAATTTATAAGAAAACAAGCCATTCTCCAATTGATAAATGGTCAAAGGATATGAATAGACTATTCTCAGACAATGAAATTGAAACTATTTCTAGCCATATGAAAAGGTGCTCTGAATGATTATTAATCAGAGAAATGCAAATTAAGACCAACTCTGAGATTCCACTACATACCTGTCAGATTGGCTAGATTGATAGGGAAAGATAATGTGTAATATTGGAGGGGATGTGGGAAAACTGGGACACTGATACATTGTTGGTGGAATTGTGAATATATCCAGACATTCTGGAGAATGATTTGGAACTATGCTCAAAAAGTTATCAAACTGTGCATACCCTTTGATCCAGCAGTGTTACTTTGGGATAGAAGCCCAAAGAAATTTTAAAGAAGGGAAAGGGACCTGTATGTTTGTGGCAGCCCTCTTTGTAGTGGCCAGAAACTGGAAACTGAGTGGATGCCCATCAATTGGAGAATGGATGAATAAACTGTATTATATGAATATTATGGAATATTATTGTTCTATAAGAAATGACCAGCAGGATGATTTCAGAAAGGCCTGGAGAGACTTACATGAACTGATGCTGAGTGGAATGAGCAGGACCAGAAGATCATTATATACTTCAACAATAGTACTATATGATGATCAACTCTGATGGACGTGGCCTTCTTCAACAATGAGATGAACCAAATCAGTTCCAAATAGTGCAGTAATGAATTGAACCAGCTACACCCAGTGAAAGAACTTTGGGAGATGACTATGAACCACTATATAGAATTCCCAATCCCTCTGTCTTTGTCTGCCTGCCTTTCTGATTTCCTTCACAGGCTAATTGTACACTGTTTCAAAGTCCAATTCTCTTTGTACAGCAAAATAACTCTATGGACAAGTATACATATATTATATTTAACTTACACTTTAACATATTTAACATGTATTGGTCAACCTGCCATCAGGGGGAAGGGGTGGCGGGAAAGAGGGGAAAAGTTGGAACAAAAGGTTTGCAATTGTCAATGCTGAAAAATTACCCATGCATATATCTTACAAATAAAAAGCTATAATAAAAAGAGAAAAAAAGAAAAAAAAAAGAAATTTAATTAAAAACTTAAAAAAAGAAGTGAGAATTATACAAGAAAACTATGAATAGAGAATGAATAGATTGTTTAAAAAAAAAGAGCCACAAAATACTTAAATTTAAGATGGATAGGAATTCACAATAGGCCTCTTTGGAAAGACTAAAGAGAAGCCTCCCAAGGAGCTTGTCAATGAATGATCATTGAAGATCAAAAAATAAATGAGAACAGTTGAGGCAAATAAGAGATATTCAGAGGGAAGAATAATGAGTGATGCAATAAAATTAAGGAATGTGGTGAGCAAACTGTATACATCAATTCTACATATAAATTCTGTTCTCATGGGCATGAACAATAAATTTGCTGCCCTTCAAGTGGTTCCTTAGAGATGAGCACAGAAGTGATGAGAACCATGTAAAACCTAGGGAAGATCCCAGAGATCTAGGCAACCATGATGGATCTGTCCAAAGAGGTGATAAAGGTAGAGATCATAGAGGAGATGTTAGAAGATACTTTTAAAAACATGGATGATAAGGGAAAAAATGGAGGACACAATAAAAATGGAGACTGACAAAGTTCATTTTGAATAATAGTAGGAGCCTTAGGCAAAGCACCCAGTAAAGTTATGAATACTCTTCCTGAGTTTGAGATTGTAGGGTGACAATTGTTGCTCCTCCTACAAAACATACGCATGGACAATTTTTCAACATTGACCCTTGCAAAATTTTTTGTTCCAAATTTTCCCCTCCTTCTCCCTACCCTTTCCCCTAGATGGCAGGTAGTCCAATACATGTTAGATATGTTAAAATATATGTTAAATCCAATATATGTATATATATATGTATATATATATATTTATACAGTTATCTTGCTGCACAAGAAAAATCAGATCAAGAAGGAAGAAAAAAAACTGAAAAAGGAAACAAAATGCAAGAAAACAACATCAGAGAGAGTGAAAATGCGATGTTGTGGTCCACACTTAGTTCCTATAGTCCTCTCTGGGTGTAGATGGCTCTCTTCATTAATGTACAAGTGTCACTGGTTGAAATCATCTCATTATTGAAGAGAGCCATGTCCAACAGAATTGATCATTGTATAGTCTTGTTTCTGTGTATAATGAGCTATGGACACATGGAAGTATAATCAGGATCATACAATGCTTATTTTACTTAGCATCAGTTTATGTAAATTTTTCCTGGTCTTCTGAAATCATCCTGGTGGTCATTTCTTACAGAATAATAATACTCCATAACATTCATATACCATAATTTATATAGCCATTCTTCAATTAATGGGCAACCATTTAGTTTCCAGTTTCTTGCCACTACAAAAGGGCTATCATAAATATTTTTGCACATGTGGGTCCCTTTCTCTCCTTTAAGATCTCTTTGGGATATAATCCCAGTAAAAACACTGTTGGATCAAAAAGTATGCACAATTTAATAACTTTTTGAGCATAGTTCTAAATTGCTTTCCAGAATGGTTGGATCCATTCACAATTCCATCAACAATGAATCATTGTCCCAATTTTCCCATATCCCCTCCAACATTGGTCATTATGATTTCCTGTCATTTTAGCTAGTCTGAGGGGTGGTAGTGGTATCTGAGTTGTCTTAATTTGGATTTCTCTGATCAATAGTGATTTGGAACACCTTTTGATATGACTGCAAAGAGTTTCTATTTCTTCATCCAAAAGTTGTTCATTTCCTTTGACCATTTATCAATTGGAGAATGGCTTGAACTTATAAATTTAAGTCAATTCTCTATATATTTTAGAATGAAGCCATTAGTCTCTTTCCACAAAATACTTTTAAGTATTTTTCTGACTGCTAAGAATTCTATGCATTTTTTCTGAAAAAACAAAACAAAACAAAACAAAAAAAAAAAAACACCTTAAAAGAATTTGGAATTTGATCCTTAAAAAAATTAGAATCAGCAAAGTGGAAACTAATGAGTCTATGAGATATCAAGAAACAATTAAACAAAGTGAAAAGACTAAAAAATAGAAGAAAATGTGAAATATTTCAAAGGAAAAAACAACTGACCTAGAAAATATGAAATTTAGGAGAAATAAAGCTATGAGTAAATAAACAAGCACACAAAAAAAATCTAGACATAATGAGTTTTAAAATTTATTAAAACATTGACCAGATATTTACATCATTGGGCTATGTAGAAATTGAAAAAATTCATTGGTTACCTTTGGAAAGCAATCCCAAAATTAAAACTCCTAAGAATATTATAAACAAAGTTTAGAGCTCCCATGCTAAGAAGAAAATGCTGTAAGTGACCAAAAAGGAGCCATGGCCACATAGAAGCATGATCAGGATCACACAAAATTTATCAGTTACTGTTCTAAATGAATGGAGGGTTTAAAATATGATATTGTGGAAGGTCAAAGAACTGGGATTATATCAAAGAATAATCTACCTGGCAAAAATGATTATAATCTTGTAGAGGGGAAATGAATATTTGACAAAATAGAGAATTTTCAAGGATTCCTTTTTGACATCCAAACACAAGATCCAGTCATAAAAAGATAAAAAATCAGTGAGAAATCATAAGAGATTAAAGAAGGTTAAATTGTTTACATCCCTATGTGGGAAGATGAGGCTTGTAACCCCCCAAAATTTTATGATTATTAAGGAAGTTAGAGGGAATCAATTTAGAGAATATGAGTATAATTCTATTATGTTGGAATGATCTCAAAAGAAAATAAAAGTATAAGAAGACCAAATGCAGTGACGTGGACAAAGAAAAATGAGAAATGGAGAAAATTATCTCACATAAATGTAATGCTCAAAGTATTTATACCATAAAAGGGAGTATGGGAAGAAGGTATGAGCAATTGTAGAGGCTGAAACTCTGAAAAGGTGTACTTGAATCTGAGACCACAGATTACTTAAGGCTAATTACCTCTTCAATGTGAGATAATGTTTCCATATACATATATTTAGATGAGATGGTGATATGATGGCTCTCCTCACTATTGGTGCTTGCTGAATGTGTGGTGGTGAAGTATTCGTAGGCAAGGATTGGAAGGCTGAGGAAGAGAGGGCAGAGTCATTCGGCTGCAGGACAAGGAGGAGAGAGGCTTGAGACTCCAAAGTACAGGATACATCTTTGGCAAGCCCTGTGGCAGCTTGCCTGCCTCCTTTACTTCTCCCCCTAAAGAGCAAAGATTTCAACTGATCCGGACTCTGACCGATCCCAAGGCCCTCCAGAGAGTTAGTCCAGACTTTATAGGCATTAAACCTCATTCTCATCTGAATTGGTTCAAGAAAAGAAGAGTAATTAGAAACTTAATCCAATATATTCATATTTATATGATTAAATAATTAAACTATAGAGTATAATATATTTAATTTTACCCCTCTCAGACCTTGATAGAACTAGTCATAAAATAAACAAGAAAGAAGCTAAGGAGAAGAGTAGAATTTTTAAAAAGTTAGATGTGCTAGAATTCTGGAGAATATTGAAAGGGAAAAGAAAAGAATGTACATGTTTTTAATTGTGCAAAGCATCTTCAAAAATTGTTCATCTATTAATATGCAAAAATCTCACAAACTATTATAGAATGGCAGAAATATTAAATTCATTTTTCTGACAATAATGAAATAAAAATTAAATTTAATAAAAAGATTCTGATGTATACATTAAACATTATTCATTAGAAACTAGATAATTTAGTCATAAAGAATAAGTAGGTTAAAGAATAACTAATAGAAATCTTTTATCAAAAATAATAATAACAATAGACAACACAATATATCTTGTGGTATGTAGCCAAAGTAGTGCTTATGGAAAAATTTCTATTTCTAAATGCTCATATTAATAAAAAAGAGGGAAGGGAAATCAACAAATTGGGTATGTAACTAAAAAAAAAAAATCCCAGAAAACCATTAAGCAACATCTCTAATTAAACTCAAAATAAATATTCTAAAAATTAGAGAAATTAATAAAATTTTTAAAAATCAATTGATCAAACTAGGAATTGTTTAAAAACAACTGAATAGATAAAAACTGATAAATTTGACTTAAAAAAGAAAAAAAAACTCAAAAATGTAAAGAGTGAATTCACAATCAATGAAGATGAAATAAAAGCATTAGCTAGGTATTATTTTGCCTAGCCACATTCCAACAAACATTACAAAATCAATGAATGTTTGCAAAACCATAAAATTTCCAGATTATCAAAGAAGAATATAAATGACTTCCTAAATCCTATCTTAGGAAAACTAAATGAAACAAGTCATAAATGATTCACCAAAGGGAAAAATAAACAAGCTTAGATAAGATGGATTTATAAGTTTTATCTTACCAAATATTTAAAGAACTATTAATTCCAATGCTATATAAACTGTTTGAACAAATAGGTTAAAAAGGAGCTCTATAAAATTCCTTCTATGACATAATTATGGACTTGATAATCAAACAACAGAGAAAAGAAATGAGAGAAAGAAAATTACAAATGAATTTCTGGAGTGAATATTGATGTAAAATATTAAATAAAATGCTAGCAAGGAGACTATAGCAATATATAACACAGAACATACACTAGAATCAGGTGGAATTTATACCAAGAATATAGGGCTGACTCATTATTCAAAAAACTGTAAACATTATTGATTATATCATTTGAAAAAAGAATAAAGATCTTATTATTTCAGTTGATTCAGAAAAAGTATTTGTGTATTTATGTATTTTGGTATTCTCACCTTCCTGAGAAATCACGGAGGGCATGATCATCTGTGTTCTAAAACAAAAGAAAGCAGGAGATGTAGAGGGCCAGAAGTATGGAGAAGTTGTGGTACATGAAGGCAATGGAATATTATTATTATTCTTTAAAATATGATGAGCAAGCTGATTCTAGAAAGGCCTGGAGATATTTACATGAAGTTTTGCTGAGAGAAACAAGCTGAAGCAGAAACACATTTTACACAATCACAGCAAGAATGTATGATGATCAACTATGAAAGGCTTGGTTCTTCTCAATAGATTTTGGACAGAAAATAACATATGTAACCAGGAAAAGAACTAAGGAGATAGAATGTAAAACAAATGTTTTGTTCATTCCTTTTTCTCTTTAATCTCTCTTATAGATTTTCCCTTTTGCTCTGATTTTTCTCTCCCAACATAATTCATAAAACAATATGTATTAAAATAAATAAATCTGAAATATTACAAAGTCATCTGAAATATTACATGATTACAAATCTTAGACTTAGAAAGATAGTCCAAATAGTCTAATTAACCCAATAGTCCAATAGCCAAATAGTCTAATTCTGTGACTCTACAAACTGCTAGTACCTGCTCAGCATTGAAAGAGTTATATGTACCTTGGCAGGGGGCCAAAAGAAGAAATTTGGTTCAAGGAATATTTATTAAATGCCTACTACAAGAAAGACACAATGCTAGATGCTTGAAATAACATGGACAAGGGTGATATTGTTCTTGTCCTCAAGTAACTGACTTTGTGCTGATGGGGGACTGAGGTTTACTGAGGGTAATAGCAGGAAACAATGTGTATTGAACTAAGAATAACTAATAATTCAACAAAGAAATACAGGGTAATTTTAGGAAGAATATACTTCTAATAATGGAGAGAGAGAGCCTTCTGAGTCATGAGGTGAGGCTGAGGGGAGGAAGGATTTAAAGGTGCCAAAAGAGTACACAGATTTTTAGTCCACAGTATTTGCACTCAGTCTCAAAGACCAGAAAATGAACAAGCAATGGATTCAATAATAGTAAGCACTGACAATCACATAGTATTCATCAGCTTCCAAAGTATTTATAGGTAACTAACTGGCACATTGATTCAGCAAGACTTGAAATTGAATCCTGGTTTAGATACTTCGTTGTTTGATCCTGAGTAAGTTAAACCTTTCTCAGGTTAAGTTTCTGCATCTGTAAAATGGGGATGACAATGGTACCTACCCTGCAGTGTTGTCATAAGGATCCAGTGAAATAACATAAAGTGTTCTGCAAATCTTAAAAAGCTATAAAAATAAATGCTTCCTGTTTATAACCAACAAATAAACAACAAACAAACTAACAAATAAATAGAATCTAGGCTGCAGAGGAATAATTTGGGAGGAATTTCATACTAAAGTGCTGCCTATAATTTTGCCATCTACACCAATGAGTTTTGCAGCTGGATTATAGGGACAGAGTCCAGCAATATTCTAATTTTTTCAGACAAAAACAGATCAGAAACTGTCAGAACTCAGACCAGTTGGGGCAGCATTTAGTCTATTCCCTGGATTAGAACATTTTGAGATCACAGAAAGGTTTCAAGTTCCCAAGCTTTCTCTGGGAGTCTGAAATAAACAAACAATCCAAAACTGAATTAAACCACCAAAAAAAAACACAAAACCAAACAAAAAACCCCAAAACTAATACACTTAACACCCCAAGACCTTAGCAATCAAACCAATACAGATTTTTACTTTAGGAGTGTGGCAGAGTTCAACCCTAACTTCAAGTCCAAAGTAAGAAAGTTGACTGAAAGAATGAGCAAGTAAACAAAAGCAACAACAATAAAATAATTCCATTTTAAATAATAATTAAGGAAAAAAATTGGAAAAGAAATGAGACCTATAGGAGAAAGAATGGGAAGGAGTCAGACACAAGAAATATTAAATCTTGCCCAAGAAGAATCCCCACAAATTAAAATGGAGCATTTAGAAGTTAATAACTCCATGAGGTGACAAAAATTATTAAAACAAAATAAAGAAATAAAAAAATAGAAGAAAGTGTAAGATATCACACAGAAAAAAATATTGACCTCAAAAAAACCGATTGAGAAAATGTTAAGGGACAGGTCAATTCTCCAAAAGCATCCACAGCTGTGGATCATAACATCTGAAGGAGTTGCAGGGCAACTTTTGCTGAAACAGGTGTTGCAGACTGGGAATGAGATAAATTGGAGACAGAGAGAAGAGGAGAGAGATAAGACAGTGCTATGGCCTCTCAGTCAGAAAGGTCAGAGAACAACAACTGCCTCTCAGTCTCCTTGTATTATCCTCTCACAAAAGGAGATCCATTCTGGGTTGAATCTCCAGCAGCCATTGTCAGGTGGCTCCTGTATATTCCGACAGCTCTCCTGTGTATTCCAATATATGGAGCCTGAATGTAGGGTAAGAATTACAAGAAAAACCAGAGCTGTTCATGATCCTTCCAGAGTTAGGTAAAAAGAGACCCAGTAAGACTTTTTTAGTCAGGGTATTTAAATGGGCCAATAAATCAAAGGGCCAAGCCAGGAGACTTACGAGAGCATAAATGCCTGTTCGGACTACAATTCTCTTCTTCATTTGAAAGTTTGCCTCCATGATATTTCACAAGATCAACACCTGCTACAACCATCCAGAAGTGATAATGCTGCTTGAATTCCTCAGTGTGCAGACAATGCTGTGGGTGGAAAATAACAGCAAAAACAAAAAACGGGGAATTGTTAAGGAACAGATCAATTCTCCAAGAGCCTGCACAGCTGTGGATCATAACGTCTGAAGGAGTTGCAGGGCAGCCTTTGTTGACACAGGTGTTGCAGAGTGGGAATGAGATAAATTGGAGACAGAGGGAAGAGGCGAGAGGTCGGACAATGCAATGGACTCTCAGTCAGAGAGGTCAGAGAACAGCAATTGCCTCTTAGTCTCCTTGTATTATCCTCTCACAAGAGAAGATCTAGTCTGCAGGTCTGGGTTGGATCTCCAGCAACCACTATCAGGTGGCTCCCATGTATTCCAACAGCTCTATTCCAACAGCTCTCCCATGTATTCCAACAAGAAAAACCTCAAGAATTATTAGATTATCTGAATATTATGACCAAAGTAAAGAGACTGGTCAAAAGAAAATTGCTCTTGAATCTTAGGACAAAATAAAAATACAAGATTCTTTCAATGGCTATTTTATCCTCTGGTTCTAGAACATCAGGGCAGTTTTCCTTGATTTATTGAAAGATGTTGTCAGTGCTCTTTTTTTCATTGTGGTCCAATGATTCTTAGATTGGTTCTCATGGATCTGTATTCTAGATCAGTTGTTTTTCTGATGAGGTATATTACATTTTATTCTATTGTTTTGGTCTTGTTTGACTGATTCTTTCTGTCTCATTGAGTCATTTACTTCCATTTATTCAGCTCTAATTTTTAATGAATTATTTTCTTCAGTTAGGTTTTTTTAAACTTCCTTTTGTATCTGGCCAATTGAACTTTTAAATGAACTTTTGGTTCATTGGATTTTTTCCTCACATTTAAGCAATTCTGTTTTTCAAGTAACTGTTTTCTTTTTTCTATTTTGCCAAGTGTACTTTTTTAAGAAGTGATTTTTTTTCAAACAATTTCTGTGTTTCCTTTTCCCAGAGCTTTCATTTCCTTCCCCCATTTTTCTTTAAATTCTCTTTTAAGATCTTTTATGAATTCTTCTAAGAGAGTCTTTTGAGTTGGAGAGCAACTTATATCACCCTTTAAAGCTTCATCTGCAAGCAGTTTGTCTTTAATGTCTTCAAGGTTTGAGGTCTGTTATTCTTTGTCTCTATTACACCTATCTATTATGGTCAGAGCTCTTTTTGCTTTTTTGCTCATTTTTAAAAGTTGAGATCTGATCTTATGGCAATGGGGAAATTGTCCCAAACCTCATCTACAGGTGAGAGTGGCTTCATACTGCCCTGGGGCCCATGCTTCTGGCATCCTTCTAGTGCTGGGTGTGTGAGGTCAAGTCCCACCTCTTATGCTGAAGTTCAGGGACTCACTAATTGCCTTCTGTAGTTGCATTGAGGTATTACAGCTAGTTTGCTGACCCACTGGCTTCTGAACCAGGACAGAGCTTCTGTGTTTTGGTTAAGATTATCTCACTAAATTGCCTCTGCATATGGAGGCCTCTGTACTCTGGGTCTCCCTGCACTGACCCTATGTTGGGTCCTCTCCTGCATGACTGAGATAGACCTTTCCTGAAGTTCTTCCATAAAATCTTCTGTTGTGAATTTGTTATATTCCAAATATTAATGAGTTATGTCACTCCAAAACCTGTTCAGAAGCTTGATTTGATCTTGATTATGAGGAAAACCAAAAAGATCTCAAAGACCTGTCTACACTCCACCATCTTGGCTCTGCCTCTTTATTCCTTTTTATTGGCATTGATTTTGCTAGTGAATTTTTTTCATATTTCATTTCATCAGAATTGTATGTGATTATTTCTATCCCTTGCTTAAGTCCACCATATTTCTGCTACTCAGAATTATGAAAAGTAACTCCAGCCCCAATTTTTATATTGCTTTGTTATTTCATTTTTTATTTATTATGTATTCATTAGAATGTTATTGTCATACATTCTATGATATATTGTTGTAAATCTATTTCCTGAGAGACTGATTTTCACTTTTCTGAGTTGTTTTTGTTAAAAGCGAATCCTTGATAAACACTATGCTACGAGTTCTAATCCTGGTTTTTTTTTTTTTTTTTTTTTTTTTTTTTTTTTTTTACCTAATATGTTGTGATTGACTTTTTAAAAAACCTATTTAATTGGTGGCAAAAATTGTTGATGCTTGTTGCATTGTAATATTCTTTAAAATTTTGTTCCCTTCTTTCTTCTCCCCATTTATCATTACTATAATTCCTTTGGGATTCTTCACTTTTTATTCCTTCAGATAAGTTTTGTTACTTTGCCTCATTTAATTGGCATGGCACCAAATATGTAAATGATTTTATTGCCATTTTTATTATATTGGCACAATCTGGGCCTTTTTTATTATATCTCTAGATTATGTATTGGTACCAGATAAGTTTAAAGTTTTAAATTATTTATTTCTTGCTTTTTACTATAGAAATGATTTAAAATATTGCTCAAAATAATGAAGGATTGATAAATAATGATATATTAAAATATGCATTATTAGTGTTCAAATTGAAATTATACCAAGATTTCCATAATGATTCAATATTATAAATACAGTCCAATGAATTGTTTTGATAATGACTTAAACAAGCCCACTTAAATAAATACTAAAAAAAGTATTTGATAGGTTGAATGCATTTATGTTTTTTAAAATCAAAATTGATAAGAACATAAAGATTTTTTTCCTTAACACAATAAAGGACACATTTTACTCCACTATCTAGTATTTTACATGAAAGATAAAAATAAGAACATTTCTCACAAAGAAAGGAAGCAAAACTTTGTATTCTCACTATTACTAATTGCCATTATTCCAAAATGTTAACTATTGCAATATATCATCAACAAAAAAAGATACTAAAGGAATAAATGCTGGTTAAAAAAAAAGACCACAAAATAGGCCTTTTTGTGGATGAAATAGTGTTTTACTTAGAAAACCAAGAGAATAAATAAAAACTTGAGATAATCAGTAGTAATAAGCAGTAATAAGATTATAATAGTTATTAGCATTTCTCTATCTCATTAATAAAAACAAGAAATAAAGATTAAAATGTTCAACTAAATATGATAAAAACAATAACAGTATTTCAGTTAATTTAGTGACCTACAACATAATAAGATGAGTATGAAACCATTTAAAATGTTTTACTTATTATTTTTTTTACCTTCAACAAAAATCAAAATAGTTGATGGACTATTCAATGCAAATGCTTAGGTCAAGCTAATGCATAAAAGATAACAATGTTATCCAAATTAATCCATGATCTCAATGCTGTCAAAATGTAAATGGAATAATTTGTAAGAATAATAATAATATTCATCTGGAAGAAAAAAAAAGGCTAAGAATATAAAAGAATGCTTTAAAAAAGAGAAAAGGGGAAAATGGGAATTGAGCTCTGAGAGATCTCAATTTATACTAAAAAGCAATAATTGTTATAATTATTTGTTACTAGATAAAATGATAGAAGATAATGGAATTTTCCCTTTCATGCCTGCAAAGAGCATAAGTAAATTTTCAACCAGCCACACCTTAGAAGAAAATATTCAGGACAAAATATATTAATTTGATTAGTCACTGTATATTAGGTAGATGAATTTAATAAATGTCCTTTATACTTTTTATACCCTGAATTGGTTACCCATTATCTGGAAATAATCAATTGTAGTACTGGATAGAAGATTTATCTTTAGGTTATAGAGAACATGAAAGAGGTGCCTTTATGTTTTCCTTAATAATTATATTTTTCTGTATCAGATAATTGCAATGCTTGTAAAATCTCAGTGACACATTCATGTATCCTCCCTAAATAAGTGAACAGTTTCTTATAAAAGTATCTATCACTTATTATAGCTGTAAGTTTTGACTCTCATTTGGATAATAAGGAGAAAAAAGGTCATCATTTTCTTTCTTCTCATTTGGAAAGAGAAGATATGTGGTTCTAGACACCTTTCCCTAAAGAGAAAGAAATATTTTGGGAAGAAGTTGAAGTAAAGATCTTGTAGGCTTCTTCCTTATGTCTTTTTCTTTCTTCAGGGACCTTAAAAAGAATCTGGAATCATGTGTCCTCTCTCTTCAAGATTGAAGTCAGATGCCCAGGATCTCTCTACTCTACAATTCTCACCAGCTCCATTTTTCACATAGATATAAACAAACTCCACTAATGAGAAAGGTCTTGTGCAAATGACCCTTTGAGAAAAGGGTTACATATGAAATCATATTTGTTCTGCTTGTCTCAGGATCTATTTTATTGTCTGAAACATTGGCATTTCTGGTAATGGACTTTCATTTTATGAGAAGGATTCCTTACAAATCAGCAATTTTGCTATATACTCCTTTGCCCATCTTTAAAGGACCTCATTTTTGTTTCTGAATCTCTAGTTTTCTTCAAAGATCAGCCCAAGCACCATGAAGTCTTTTCTTGTCCACCATCCAGCTTCTATTACCTTCCTCTAATTATCTTGTATTTATTTTGTCTTTACTTATACGAATATAAGATTTTTTTTCACCATAGATGATAAGATCATTGAAAGTAGGGACTGTTTAATTTTTGTCTTTTTATTTATAAAACTTAGCAAGCAAGGGCTTGGAAAATAGAAGCAAGAATTTGCTGTGAAATGTTTTACAACTGAATTTTCACCAAAATAAAATACTTTTAAATTTAATGTATTAATACTTTCTTAAGCCTAGAAATCAACAAAACAATAAATCAATCCCTGATTTATAACTTTGTTGTTTCCAAGTAGCAGTACTTACTCAGAAAATTTAACAATTAACTACAAACCTGTTGAGGTTTATCTTATACCATGACAAAAACACTTTTAGTTGGTTTATTGATTTATGTTTTTAGAAATTCTGTGAACAGAATAGTAGGTTTGATAACCATCTGTTAATACCCCTCTGTACAGTTATGTCTTTAGATCAGAAGTTTTTAGTTGAACTTCATGGATTTTCAAAGATTAGGTTTATGGATAGATTTCAGAGGATCTGCAAACTTGCACTGGGAAAAAAGCCTATTTTTACTAACTACTAAAAGTTAGCATTTAAAAATTATGAATGTAAACCAGAAAACATTATTCTGAAAAAGCATTCATAGATTTAAATAGGTTTCCAGAAAAAATTTGACATTAAAAAGACTTAATAGTTGGCTCAATAGTTTCTGGCATCTCACTTAAAGTAATGACCCTGGTGTCCTTTTTCCTGAATACATTCCCTAATTCTTTATCTGTACTCAAAGAAGCCATAGAAGTCACCAATATCCTTCTAATGATACACTTGTCATAGTACAAAGGCATTTCTCAATATAAAATTATTTTGTAAGGCTCTATTTACATTCTAGTATTCTAGCTCTCCCAAAACTGGGTAGCCATAGCTGTTACTCAAACATTTTTTTATCGCTTCTTTTTTCACCTCCACCCATATGTAATGATAAGTAATTGTATTGTGTCCCTAAGTTTCATGCCTATAATGGTCCTTATTAAAGTACTCCTATAACTTTCAAGTGCAGAAAGCCTACATTTTAAAAAAATTAAAATGAAACTAATTTAAAGAAATTCAAAAGTAGTTTGGGTGTCTGATTTTTCAAAATTTAATCCTTGTGTCAAAAGTTCTCTGTTGATACCAAGACCCCAGAGATATCTCTTTAAATCATTATTCTCCAATCATTTAGAATCTGGCAATTTCAATATCTGGCACTCCTTTCTTCTCCCTTGTATTCTTTTCATTCTTCTACCAAAGTTGCCCAGGTTCATTCTATGCCATTGGAGTAATAGAACAGGAAAAGTAACATGGCTGGCTGTTCATACTAGAAGGAATATGTGAAAACCACCATTTTCAAACTTTCCAGTAAGATGGAAGACCTGTAGACTTTATCATCTGTTCTGCTTCTATGCCACTTTAGATTTCTAGGCCCTGTGATCTTATGTACTGGTATAACTTAAAGATTTTTGGGCCTTGCCATTCACCCTGAAGCTAAGCTTTCCTATATCTTTTTCAGATGCATATATTTGTTGTAATATGCTTTTTCTCCTCCAATGAGAATCTGAATTCCTTGAGATCAGGAATTCTCTTAAGGAGAGAATCTCAAAGTTTCTCCTCTCTTTAACTTTCAGTACTCCTCCTGTGACTTTCAACATTAGATTATATGGGATTCTAGCAAGAGAAAATAAACAGATATTCATACCTACAAAACAGGGCTCTGAATCTGTTCTTTTAAAAAAGAGTTTTCTATTTGATCACTATTCCACTGAAAGAATTGGCAGTTGAGGGATTTGTTATGGGTCTTTTTCATTGTTACATTGTGCTCACCTCTGCTTTTCTGCTTCAAACTTTCTGTGTTCCTAAGGAGTTGGACTATAGAAGGAATGTACTGGAATCTTAACTGACATTGCTTGCCACTCTTTTCTGCTCATGGAACATTAACTGACTACTTTTAAGTCTCCAATTATAAACTTAGAGTTCATAGCTTTATTCTCTATATCTAATTTCCATATGTAATCATGAGAATACCTCAACTTACTTAAATAATTGTCTGTTTTTCCACTAAGTGTTAGCTCCTTGAGAGTCCTGCCTATCTAGTTATCTGTTCCCAATCTCATTGTCTGATTGGTGTCCCTATTCAATCCATCACACCTTCTTACTGAGCCTTTTGCAGTTTAGAAAAGCATTCTCATTCCTTTTCAAATTGTTTTGGCATATTCTGTTTTCTTCCAGCGTACTTCATATGGGTCATTCAAATTACCATAGACTACTTCTTTGAAGATCTTCAAAATACAGTGAAGGTTATAAAGAGGGTGACTTGTTTGTCTTCTAATTTTTTTAATGTTATGCTCTTTTATATTAAAATCCCATATCCATATAGCATATATTGTAAACAATATAAAGTGTTGGATTAACCCTAATTTCTGTAAGACGACTTTCCAGTTTTCACAGCAGTTTTTATCAAATAGAGAATTTTCCTTCAATTGACTTATATTTTCTATTCTATCAAATACTTGGCTATTGGGTTTTATATTTTCTGAATATCTCTGTTCTATTTTATTACATTGATCTAATGAATACTTAATAACCTTATTTAAAAAGTATTCTTCCTTTTACTTTTCATAGAATTATAGAATGTTAAAGTTGGAAGCCTTACAATCATATAACTAGAATGACAGAATTGGAAGGAGAGCTTTTTTTTTATTGCGGCTTTTTATTTTCAAAATATATGCAAAGATAAGTTTTTTTTAATATTGATCCTTGCAAAACTTTGTGTTCCAATTTTCCCCCCTTTTCCCCCACTCCCTACCCTTGATGGAAAGTAATCCAATATATGTTAAACATGGTATATCTATCTATCTATCTACCTATCTATCTATATCCAATATAGGCATACATATTTAATCAAATATCTTGCTGCACAAGAAAAAATGATCAAAAGGAAAAAGAAATGAGAAAGAAAATAAAATTCAAGCAAACAACAACAAAAGAAGTGAAAATGCTATGTTGTGATCTACACTTAGTTCCCACAGTCTCTTTGGAAGTAGATGGTTCTCAACACAAAATCACTGGAAGTGGGCTAAATCATCTCATTGTTGAGAAGAGCCAAGTCCATCAGAATTGATTCTACTGTTGCCATGTACAGTGATTTCTTGGTTCTGTTCATTTCACTTAGCATCAGTTCATATAAGTTTCTCGAGATCTCTCTGAAATCATCCTACTCATCATTTCTTATATATCAATAATATTCCATAACATTTATATACTGTAATTTATTCATCCATTTTCCAACTGATGGCATTCACTCAGTTTCCAGTTTCTTGCCACTACAAAAAGGGCTGCCACAAACATTTTTGCACATGTGGGTTCTTTTCCCTCTTTTAAGATCTCTTTGGGATATAAGCCTAGTAGAAACACTGCTGGCTAAAAAGGTATGTACAATTTTATAACCCTTTGAGCATGATTCCAAATTACTCTCCAGAATGGTTGGATCAGTTCACAATTCTACCAACAATGTATTAGTATCCCAGTTTTCCCACAGCGGAAGGAAATTATAAAACAGAACAAGGGGGACAGCTAGGTGGCACAGTGGATAGAGCACCAGCCCTGAAGTCAGGAGGATCTGAGTTCAAATCTGGTCTCAAAAACTTCCTAACTGTGTGGCTCTGGGCAAGTCACTTAACCCTAAACGCCTCAGGGGGAAAAACAGAATAAGGAATACTGGAGCTGAGAGAGAGTTTAAAGATTGAATCTAATATCTTTATTTTACTGATGAAGAAACTGAAAGCTAGAGAGGTAGAAATTTACTTGTCGAAGATCATACAAGCAATTAAGGGAAAAATCTGGGACAGAATTCTCTTGGCTCCTAGTTTTATGCTCCTTGTAAGGTCAGACACTATTGATTTCTTACAGTCTCTGCCATTCAATAATGGCACATTTGCATTTTGACTAGCCTCATGGACATCCCCAGCCTCATTACTGTTCCATTGTGCTCTCCCATCCTCATCTTCATTCTCTGTAGTTTAGGGAAAGAAGAAGAGAAATTTCATTCTTGAAAGACAGCTACTATGACCTCTACTAGCCTGCTTCTTTTCCTTTTCCTTTTGGTTCCTGCTTTTCTAGTGATTAGCAGATGTTTCTTACATGCTTTCTTTTCAAACAGCTTCTAAAAACATATGTTCTAACATCTTTCTTGTTTCTTCACCCCTCCCCTCTCAAACTAACACCCCTTTTACTTTCACAGAGTGGGTTTCACTATTGCTTTTTAGATCTGAAGTGAAAAAAAAATTCATTGTTTGTTTTATAGGCTATTTATGCAAGTCTGTCAGAGTGTTCATGAACGTGAGTATTCCTGACTTTTTCTTATGCTCTCAATCACTAGTAACCTGCCTCATTAGATCTCCCATAACTTATTTCCCTTCCTAAGGCACTTTTTAGGTTATAGTATGTAAAGGACTGAAACTATGAAAAGGTGTACCTGAATCAGACAACCAAGCACTTAAGGATAATTACCTATTCTATATAAGACAATGACTTTATTAGCATATGTTTGGGAAAATGGCTCGTCTCACAGTTGATGCTGGCTTAATATTTGGTGTTAAGATAATTGTAGGCAAGGATTAGAGGATGGGGTGAGATGGGCTAGAGCCACTTGGCTGTAGGAAGAGGAGAAGAAAGGTGGAGATTCTAGACTGCAGAATCAAAAAGAAATCTTTAGCAAAACTCCTGACAGCTTACCTATTTCTCTCCCTAAAGACCAAAGACTTTAATTTATCCCTACTCTGGCTGATCCTGAGGCCTCCAGGGAGCCAGCTTGTATGCATACTTATCTCATTTGACCAAAATTGTTTGTGAGATTCATGAAATTAGGGATGGGGATTTTCTCAATTTTGTATGTCTCATAGTATATAGAAAGAGCTCAAAACTCAGTAAACCTATCATAAGTGCTGATTGCTTTAAAGAGAATTTTTTGGGGATAGAAGGGAAGGGATAGATAGGTATCTCTTCTACCTGTCTCATTGAGTTGTGGTGCAGAGATTTTTAAATCATAAGTGTGACCTGAGTGGAAATTAGTCCAAGCATTTATTAAGCTCTTACTATGTACTGGACACTATGCCAAGGATTGGGAAATGCAAAGAAAAGTAAAAAATCTCTCAAAGACTTAACATTCTAATAGGTGAGTCATATGCATATAACTAGGTGCATGCATACACACACACACACACACACACACACACACAAACACACACACACATATATATATATATAATACACAAATTATATAAAAGGTGATCTCAGAGGGAAGAAAAGAGGATGCTATGGTAGAGAAAGAGTCGGTAAAAGATGGAATTTGAGTTGAATCTTCAGAAAAGCTAGGGAAATCAAAAGTCAGTTGTCAAAGAAGAAAAGTATTTTAAACATAGAGCATACCAGTATAAAGTAACCCAAGAGGAGATGGAGTATCCTGTGTGAGGAAAAACAATTAGAAATGAATTAATGGATTCAATTATATAAGTATGTGGTGACCATATGTAGGTGGGTTCTCCTCCCAACTCCCATTTATAATTATGTTTTGAAGGGACTTTATATCTCCTATATAGATTGTGTTTTCTTCTTCATGCCAGTCAGCCAGCCAGCAAAGACTGTTTAAATATATATTGGACACTACTTTCACTTACAAGTGTCTTTGGCCCATGTGTACATCTCCATGTGTAGGTTAAGTTCTTCATTACAAATTATATGTGCTAATCGTGAATGTATCTTTGAGAGTGCTGACTAGTATAATTCTTTTCCCATCCTACTCACCCCATTCAGTCATGTCAATCACAAACGAGATTAAAATTTTACCTCTCTTGCAGCTTTTGACAGTTGATCATTGTGAGCATTTTATGAAGGCTTAGTTTTTCAGAATTAGGTTAAAAATCAGAGAAATGAAATTTTAATTGGAGAAATAAAAGCGAATTTTTAAGAAATGAAACCTAAAGGTTAGGCTAATGTGGTATAAAGGAAACAAAATTTATAGAGGGAAGCCTTAAATTAGAATAAGAAACATGCTATTGGTAGCTGCAGAATAGACGTATGCACACTCAAGTAAGTGAAAAAGAAAATAAGGGCTCTAGTAATTGAAATGTGGAAAATGGGAACTGTAATTAGTGGTGAAAACTCATAAGTAGGGAATTAGATACTTTGGTAGATCATGGAAATGCTATAGAAATACTTAGAATTCAGGGGAAAAAATGTGATAGTTCCTCTTCCTATTCTTGTAAACAAATTGGAGAGAAATAGGCTAGATGATAATTAGGTGGATTTGGACATGGTTGAAGGCAAAAAATGAATTTTTTTGTTAACATATCTGCATAATAAAGGCAAGAATGCAGACTGGATAAATGAAAAACAAAGACTTCATCTCTTTTTGTTACCTTTTGTTGTAATTCACATTAAATTGCAATTACATCCAGAGAATATTTTATAAGCATAGAAGCTCAAATTAAATACAGTAATTTTCTCAAACTGGGTTACTATCTGCTAGTCAAAGAAGTGGAAAAGAAAATTAATAAATAATCACTAGTATTAGTCTGGGATATTCTACCTAGTTTTGCTAGGTCAATGTAGTGACCCTGGCTAGAGCTGTCAGCCTGTCTTCTCATTGGGGGGTTTAGCTAATGTATCTTATTAGAAGGGAATTAAAATGGTTAGTAGGTGACTCTGAAGAGATGATGCCAGATGGTGGCAAGGACCAAAACACATCCAGTAACTACCATGACATCATCTCAGACAAATGGAATAATGTCTATCAGAGTCTATTATATTCAGTAGTCATCATGAAATCGGTGGGGCTTTGTCCAGGTAGGGTTGTCATGAAGCCCTTAAAGCAAAATTCCTGTAAATGCAATGTAAGGTAAGAAGCATGCCTTAGTAGATTTAGCATTGGCTTTCTGAGAGGCAAAAATCCTATTTTCGAGTTATAAGTGCTATTGGAATGGAATAAGCATTTATTAATTGCCTGTACTAGGTACTTTACAAATATGATATCATTTGATCACAAAAAATCTTGTGAGATAGGTATTAATATCTAGTATCTTCATTTTACAGTTGGGAAAACTGAAACAGAGTCAAGTGAAATGACTTGCCTGATTATACATATACTACCTGAGGCCCAAGTTAAATTGAGGTCTTTCATATTCCAGACCCACTGGTCTATTCACTATGCCACTTAACATCCCCTTAACAAATTATTGTCCCTTTCTGGGCCACACCAATATCTAAAATAAGAGGGTCAGATGAGATTAGGAGTTCTTAAATTGGTACCCCTTAACTTGATTTAAAAAAAAGATAGCTGTACTTCAATATTTTTCTGCTACAATTCAATGCATTTTATGTATTTAAAAATATTCTGAGAAGAGATTGCCAAAAGGATCTATGTCCCAAATCTTAAGAACTTTTGGATTAGATGATTGAATGTTAAACTCTTTGGATATAAAGACTTATTTTTTATCTTTGTATCAATAATGCCTAATACAGTGCCTATAGTAGGCACTTGACCAACAGTCATTAAATTGAATTTATTTTAATCTCTAATTTCCCCTTAAGATGTAATTCTGAAAGATGCAAAGTAGCCTATGGTTTGAGGAGCAAGGAATCTTTCTATCTAAGATGGGGGAATCCAGGAAAGCATTCTAGAGTAGGGAACACCAGAACTCTGTCTTATGAGAAAAGAAGTATTTCTACTGGAAGAGATGAGGATGGAGTGTGTCCCAGGCATGAGGGGGATAACCTGAAGTGAGAGAGAGCAGGAGAAATCTGAGGATTAGATAGCTATACAGTTTGGCTGGAATAATGAATAGGTGAAGGAGAGCCTAGGGAAATAACTTTTGCAAAAAGTTTTGAATATAATAAGTCCCAGTAAGGCCCAGGGATTTGAGGCTCTTGAGATCCCCAGTGCAGGGGCACTGATGTCCTTGGCCAGGGCAGGCCTGGGACCAAGAAGAAGGCTGCCAAAAACAACAGTTGTTAAATTGTCAACAGTAAACAAGCTCAAACAGGGATAAACAAATCTGAGCTACACAGAAAGCAATATGTCTTGCCTCATGCCCGGGAGGCAGCCAAATGCAGACACTGGCAGGCCACCAGAGAGAATGAATACAGAAGGTAGAGAGGGCCCCCTCCACTGAGGAAGACCTGCCTGAAGTCCTCAGAAGCCCATTTCCAGGAACTCACAGCCCCGCCTCCTAGGCAATCCCTCCGAATGCTCTCTTGAGCAGGCTGAGTGGTTGTTTCTTGGAAAACAGGGCTCCCAGTCCCACTCCCAGCTTGCAAGATGATCACCCACACCCTGGAGGCCACCCAAGAGCCAAGGGGAAGAGACAGTGGAGGTCTGAGCAGCCTGGGCCTCGGCCATCACTGGCTTCCCCAGAGCTTGAGAGCCTGGCAGAGCCAATGAGTGGTGTGGTACAGTGGAAGGATTCTTGGCTTTGAAATCAGAAGGCCTAAGTTCAAATCTGGGCTTAACTACTTATTATCTGTGAACCAGGGCAAGTCACACTATCTGGTTTGGCTTTAGTTTTTCATCTGTATACTGAAAGATAGCACTAGGTGATTTCTAAGGTTGCTTTCACTTCTAACATAGTATAAAAAATAGCTAATCACTAATAGATATGTCCTCTCTCTACCTTCATTCACTTAATCTAATAAATCAATAAGTACTCACTCAGTCTAAGGCACTATGCTAAGCAATGAGGATGCAAAAGGGGGAAAAATCTGCTTTCAAGAAGATCACATTATGATAAGAAAGACATTGCAAAAACCCATGTACATGTATAATCGAGAAGTCATTTTATAGAAAGTGGACTATCTTTCTATATATGGAAAGAAAGGCTTTGAAAATTAGTAAGCTAAGATGAGGAGGGAAAACATTTCATGGACAACCATTGAAATACTGTGGATATCAAAAAATAAATATCCTGTGAGAGAAACAGATAAGTGGCTTATAGAGTACTTTATAGCCTCAGCCCATTTTGGCTCTCTTATTCTCATTCTGTGAATGAGGAAACTAGGGGACTTTTACAGAGTATATTGGGATCTAGAAAAATAAAATGTCTTGTCTATGATCACAAAACACTTATATGAAAAAAAAAAACATTTTTAAGAGGCAAAATATCTTTAGGGAAAGAATACGTCTCCACCACTACCTAGCTGTGTAGCCTTTGGAAGTCACATCACTGTGTTTCAATTTCATCATTTATAAATTGAAGAAGAAAGGGATGTCAATCCAGAGGTATCTTTCATCTCTTAATCTATTGTTCTCTGGAGGAAAGGGAAAGTATTTTTATCTGTAGGGCAGTTCCTGATCATGGTAGATTTTAAATAAATACTTCTCCTTACTTATGGATTGATCCCAGATGAAAGAAGAAGAAAAAATGATTCAGAGAAATTAATAAATGTATCTGAAGTTACAAAGCTAATAGAAGAAGGTGGAACTTGAACTAGTTTTTTCAATCTTTAGGTTTGTTTCTGTTAAACCATAGTCTTCACCTAATTTTCATCTTTGGATCAGTTGGCTTATGTCCAATTACAGCAAAAGCTAATTTATTTATGTCAACTCTCACTTCTTAGAATACTCCATCAGTCTCTGGGGATTCTTACTGTGCTCTTTTTGCAGTTCTTGGAATTGTTAGGAAAAGTTAAGAGAAGGGGCATCTTGGTGGTTGGAGGTGAGATGCTCAGTATCATTGAAATCTTGCCTAGTCAGGAGAATGATTTAGAAGAAATATCGTACAACCCAGTTAAATATCCTCATTCTTTGAAGGAGGGAGCCTGGCTCAGAGAGAGGAAGGGAAGTGTTCAACATCATAGAGTGTGGCAAAGTAGAGATTCGAATCCGATTCTCCACAAACAGGGAAAGCTAAATAAAACAAATTGCTTTGGGAGATAGAAAGTTCCTTTCACTAAAGATTTTCAGGCAAAAGATAACTTGTTGAGAATTCAAGTTTTAGGTAGAGGTAAGATTTTACTAGATGACCTCTGCAAAGAGACTTTCTTGGGGATTTTGATTTGTTTTAAGGGTTGCCAGAGATTGTCTTGATATAATGAAGGATTGACTTCCTGTTTAATGACAGCCAAGAAAAAGTAGAATGAATTATCTCAGGAAGCCATGAGTTCCTTGGTATCAGGTTTTCTCTTCTTCTTCTTTTATTTATTTGTTAAATTAGAGTTGCCAACTATCTTTATTTTTAGAGGTTAGTTAATGATTGCCTAATAGCATACATATTATTGCATACTGCTTTCTTTATATGTACTTCACCTCAAGGAAATCAGAGGAGAGTATTTTCTCATTTCTTCTCTAGTACCAGCTTATAATTATAATTGTACAATACAATATAGCTTTGTTTTTCTTGTTCTTTTTTATTTTTTTCCTTGTTCTGATAATTTCATTTGTGACAGTTCATATATTTTCCCATAATTTTTTGTTTAGGTGCTTAACAATGTATTCATATTTAGCCATTCCCAATGAATGGTTTTACCTCTTTTCCATGTTTTTGCTACTAAAAAATACTGATATAATTTTGTTATATTTGAGCTTTTTTTGTCTTTGACTTTCTTGTGATATAATCAGTGAAATCTCTAGGTATAGAAATTTAATTTTCTAAACATAATTACACATTGTTTTTCATAATTATTGGATCAATTCTCACAGTTAACTATCAGTACATTAGTAAATCTGTCTTCCTGATATACCTTCAGTATTGATTACTACTTCCACATTTTGTGATATCTACCAATTTTCTGAGTGAGCTGAAATTTTATTTCCTTCAAAATATAATTTACCTATCATTAGTTATTTGGATTAAGTTTCCATATGGTTTTTAATAGTTTAAAATCCTAAGATTTATTTGTTTATATTCTTTGACTACTTATTTATTGAGGAATGCCTAATGTTCTTAATGTAATATCTATCTATATGTATATATAAATACCCACATATAAAATATATATATATACATAATGTATATATAATACCCACATATAAAATACTATAATATATGCATATATACATATTTACACATACATAGTATACATATACATATAATATTCACATGTATCATATTGTTGCATTATGATATTGTTGTAATTATATAATAACAATGTCTCCATGTAAATAGAATTAATTGTCTGTATATCTTGGATATTACAACTTTATTTCAGATATTTCTGCAAAGATAATTTTCCTAGTCTGTAATTAGAATCAATCAAGCCACAAACATTTCAAAGTGGGGCTTTAGGTCAAAGTCTTTAAGATGCTTATATTCTTATGGAGAAAATAAGATGAATATAAAAAAATACAAGAAACATACAAAACAGATACAAGGTAACCTTAGAAGGGAAACCACTAGCCCCTTGGAAACCAAGAAAATCTTTGTGTATAAGTTGGCATCTGAACTGAATATTCATGGAAACTGAGGATTTGGAGAAGTATAAAAGAAAAGAAGAAAGGATTCCAGGATTCCATTCATGGAATCCAGACAATGTAAAGAAAATACATTTTAAGAGGTAGAACTTGTGTGAAGAACAACAAGTATACCAATGTTGATGGATCATAAGAGTTTAAGGAGAGGAGTAATGTGCAAGAAGGTGGAATGTAATGTCCTGTCATCTCTCAATTATAATCCTTCTCTGGGAGGAGGTTTCTTTTCTGTAGATCCTATTCTCTAGGAGAAGGTCTCTTGGGAGGCTTCTGGAGCCTCCAGCCAGAGCAAAGGTAGAACCTCAAATCCTCTTGTTCCTGAATCCTGGCTCTGAATCTCTTCCAGCTTCCCTGAAATTTTCTCGGGAAGTCTTGTCCTTCCCCAATCCCAACTTCCAATCCAGACTGACTTCCTTCCCGACTGCCCTCCTCTTTTATCCTCCCAGAGAATGGACTTGTGGGTACTCCAGGGGCTTGTGGGAACTACTTACAACCAATGAACTTGCTCCTTTTAAAGGACTAAGTGTAAACTAACTAAAAGTGTGAACCTTGAGCTAGAGAATTGTTAAAATACCGACTTAGCACCTAGTAAGAACCTAAGAAAAGATTGGAAAGAACTATGTTTTGAACAACTTTAATGACAACATAGGATTTTTATCCTCTGAGTATAGTGATAATAAGATTTTTTTACTAGAGGTTAACATGGTCAGATCACACTTTATAAAGCTAACTTTGGTAATTATACTGTTTTGGAATAGTAGTGAAGGAAATTCCTCTTTATCATGATCACACTGATTTTGTTCATGCAACTTTCAATGCGATCTAATCCAACTTGTACTTGAAAAACAAATTTCCATGAAAATATGCCTAAGAAGTCATTGATTCTTTGCTTTAATTAAGACTATTTATTGCAATACAGTTATTACTCAGACAAGTCTCTTTGGTTTAAGTTTGGATTTAGAATTGGAATGATAAAATGTCACATTATTTTTAAAAAATTAGATAAAAAAGGTAAGGGGTACTTTCAATGACTGACTGAGGAGGGGGAATTCTTAACAACAATAAGGGAAAGAAGTGATCATAGAAGATAAAATGGACAATTTCACTTACATAAAATTGGAATTCTTTTCCTAAAGAAAAATTAATGTAATTAGAATTATAAAGGAAATTATGATTATTTTAACTGAAAGAAAAATCTTTGTAACCAGTCACTCTGAAAAAAGTCTCATATTCAATTTATATGGAGAATTGATTCAAATGTATAAGAATGAGAAGCAATTTCTGATACTAAGTGGGCAAAATATATGAACAGTACATTTCACATGAGAATGCAAACTTTTCACAATCACATTAAAATGTTTTAAATTATCAATATGAAAAAGGCAAATAAAAACAACTTTGAGGTTTTACATTATTCCTGCCATATGAAAAAAAATGTTGTTGAAAGGACTTCAGGAATTTAGACACATTATTACATCATTTGTGAAACTATGAATTTATCCATCCATTATGGAAAGTAAGTTGAATATATCCCTAAAGGCACTAAACTATACATATTTTTAACCCAACAATAATGTTTTTAATCCAAAACTCTAAAGAGTCCAAAGAGAAAGATCTCAAATGTGTAAATTTATTTGTAATAACACTTTCTGATTTAGAAAAGAACTGGAAAAAAGTTGGGAATAATTGAGACAATTGTGGACCATGAATTAAATAAATTATTATTGTTTTATGCTGTGTATATGAATAATAATACTTTGATAGATTGAGAAAATATGAGAAGACTTGGACTTAACTGATATAGAATGAAATGAGCAGAACTAGTTTAGCAGTTTAATGAAGACAATAATGTGGAGAATCAGCTTTAAAAAACTTCAGAATTCTGATTAATGCAGTGAGTAGCCATGACTGCAAAGACTGATGAAGTATGTCACCTGTCTTGTGGCAGAGAAATAATGAATTGGAGCTTCAGATAGAGTGAGTCGTGAATTTTAAGGGAGGGCCAATGCTTTATTTGTTTTTCCTTAATGTGTTTTATGTTAAAAGGGAGGACCTCCTTGGATAGGAAGGGATTGGGAGAAGTTGTATTAGTGGTAATGATAGAAATTGGGGAAAAGGAAGAAGCAATTATCAATAAGACACTGATTAACAAAATGAAAATACAGAAGAAAAAAAAAGTTCAGAAGTGGGCCCAACTAGGGAAATTTTGTTTCTATTCAGGTATATTTAATATACACTTGAAAAAAACAAACTCTGCATAACTAGAGGTCACAGTTCCATATATACTTTTCTTCTTCTGTTTTTTGCATTTTGTAATGTTTATGTTTATTAAAGATTAATAAGTTTATAACAAAAAATAAATACAAACTTCTTTAAAGGAAAAGCACAATTTTTGTTCCAGGAGAAAATATGTCTTAATAACAAATGTTTTTCAAGGTTGATTGCAAAGTTAAATTATTTGAAAGAAAATGGGGGAGGAGAATCTAAACGGCCAAATAGCTGTCAGCAGTAAGTAGTAGGATTTAGATGGGGTGGAAAGAGAGGGAAGGGCAAGAGTACTGAGAACTGACATTGGCGGGAGTGAGGGGTGTGGCAAGGAAATAAACAGTGCAGACCACTAATATTGGAAGTTTACCTGTATTTTCTGCAATGGAAGGGATTTAATTAACCAGTCTGTTGAAAGGAAAGACAAGCTGTAAAACACCACTAGTGTTTCTGAAACAAGACTTCTCCCTCATTATACAGGGGCAGTGTGACAGTCTAAATCAGACTGGGAAGGATTTCTAACACAGTGTTACATCAAGGCTTCTAATTTCCTAATAGATTTTCCTTCTGTGTGTGGGCTTGCCATGTTCTGGTAATGGTAGAAATTGAAGTTGTATACAATAGATAATCAGGAAAAACTGTGGACATGGTATTTAATATTTTATTTAAGTCAATCTCCAGTGTTTTATTATATCAGGATAATGAGCTTAGGTGAGCAGAGCAGCTCTGGAAATTCCTACCATGCCTGAACAGCTTGCAAGTATAGTCTAGAGATGGCTCTGTCTTGTAATTATCAGTCACAAAGCCACCTGGAGAGGCTCATTACCAGAATCTTGACTACCAAGTAGTGAATTTTTTTTTTTTTTTGTTGCTATGACTCATAAAAAATACTAGAAGATGTTAGATGGATGAAGTATCTAGATAGATAAATTCATTAATCCTCCATATTTTTAGTGCTTTCCCTCTGAGACTGCTTCCAATTTACCCTGAATATAGGGTGAGCCCTTTGAAGGAAAAGACTTTTTTTTCTTTCATTTCAATCCTATTTCTTAAGACAGTGCCTGGCATAGAGTGGGTACATTTATAAATTCTAGTTTGACTAGCACCATTAATTGACTACATAAATCCCTGAAGTACTAAAAATAATATGGACCACTAAGGGCCTCAGATGGTTTTGAGATGTCTTTCTATTTTCTAAGTTTGTTGGGTATCTTTATTAGCATCTATTTAAATCCACAGTTGTAAGCCCTCACCAATGTGTATTCCAAACAATGATTCATGAAAATAGAGCAAAAAACACTTTTTCACAGTTGTCAAACTCAAAACTCAAAGCAAAACTCCAAAGCAGAACCATATTAAAATCTAACTTGGAAATGTTTAACAAAATGATAAAAACACAACATAGATAATGCTTATTTGGGGTTTTCTAAATGTATATATGGCCTTCAGAGATCTCATTTCTATTAGATTTTGCCTCCATTGCTCTAGGGTAGCATTTGAGGTCTTCTTCACCTCTAGATCTGTGACTCTTGGCTTTGATCCTAAAATAAAATGCCAAATAAATAGCAAAGAATGTAATTAGGTCATAAATACTTTCCCTCATTTTCCCTTTATGTTAACCATACAGAGGGCAGGATAGATATTGTATCTTTAAAATTCTAGTCCTTGACAATAAAGTTAAAATAGAAATCTGGGGACCAAATTTTGCTCAGTGGGCTGAAAAAAGGTTTTATATTTTAAAATAGAGGGAAAAATCCATCCCAAGAGTGGTTTTTGTATGGTCTATGAGTTAAGCATGGGCTTTATATTTTTAATACAACAAGCTATTTCAAAATGTAAGACTGAAAGAGTACCTCATAATTTCAGAAATAAAGCTATTGAGAATCATAATGTGGATGTTTATCTATGTTAACTAATTTTAATTTTATTTTTTTGATCAAATTTAGACTAGTTCTCCCATTGGGACATGAATCTGCTAATACAGAACTTTTTAGGATTACTGCCAACTCACAAATTGGTATTCCCATAGTATGATTACAGTTTTCTATCCCAAAGATTGTGCATGTTTGAAAATTTTAAATTCTCTTATAGTCCAAAAGTCTCCACTTTCATGTTTTTCTTTTAATAGTCTTGCTAGAAGCCACAATACGCTCAAATAAAAATAATTTACTGAAAAAAGCATAGCAAGAAAAATAGCAATAAAACATCTCTCCCATAAATCCCCTAGTCTTTTTTTTTTTAACTAAAAGGTGTTTATTATAGAGACATAGCTAGAATAAATATTCAAACATTTTCTCCAAAACCTCAGCGGGAACAGTCCTCTTAAATTACTTCAGTTCCTACATGGCCAAATTCAGGTCCAGATGCAATATGACTGCTATATGAATCTTTTTACTGGGCAAGAGTAGATTCTGACTTTTAGTTTTAGTTTCTTGTGGTCGAAGACTCCACTCTGTGAACTAATAATGGAAAAGAATAAAATAAAAAGTCAAGGTGGCCATTTCTTGGTAGCCATATAGCCTTAAAGGGTGAGAGCCTCAGAACTTTTTCCCTTACAACAAGTGTGGTTTCTTCATCAGACACTATAACATCAGAAAACTTGGATCTTAAATTAGGAAAACTAAGGGTTGAGACAGTTAATAAGAGACCTAGATTTAGAGGGACTGAGTTCTTGAGGACTTTCTACACCTTCTTCTATATCTTTTCCATTTTATCTCCCATAGACTATAGCCAAGGCACTAAAGATTTCTCTTTCCTCTGTACCACTCTCCCCATCTCTACCCCAATCTTTTGTCATTAGTAATGACAGATGATATAAGAAGCATATGATTTCACAAGGCATGTGCTTACATTTTGAGGGGGAGATTTAAAGGACATTGTTTCCTGATCCCTAACTATGCAGGGAAGTTTGAATAGACAAACCCTAGTCCCTAGAGCTGAGAATTCACTTGTTGAGCTCAGTACTGTAATTTTAAGGGATTTGAACTAAGAACACATCCCACTGTCCTAAAAAGAGTTCCTTTCTTCTGAAACAGTCTAGCAGAGTCTAGCAAAGGATTTCAGTTTAGATAAAGAGATAGATATTATAGCTAACTAATAAAGTGCCTGATAGAGAACACCCCCAGTAAACCAAGCAAAAAAACTTACCATCTAGCTAAAAGATTTCACTTATTGTGAAGCAAAGTGGGAAGGTATATTCAGAATAGGACATCAGGAACCTGGCAATATCTGACATATGATCATCTTTATAGTCTTCTTGTATGTAGGCCTTTCATGCCTAAGCTCTATAGTTATTTGTGACATATAAATCTCCTACTATAAATGCCTTTATTTTGAACTGATTGTGTTTTCTAGTAGACTATTGAAAGGCAAACACAGTGATGTGACCTCATGAATGTTAGGGATTACAGACATGGAAAATATCCCAAAGCTGGAATAGACATACTGGGAACTAAAACTAGAAATTTGTTTATAGATGGGGGATGGACACCTTGACAGGTATGGATATAAGGCTCTACTTGTTATATGCAGATATGTATCTTTATGTTAATTAATAAAAGAGACTTTTGTGAAGAAAATTCTTTGTCAATCTTAAAGTACTAAAGAAAGTTGTATTATTAATATCATGACCAAGAGTCAGGGTTCAAATTCAATTTGCATAGAAAATTTTCTGTAAGCTAAATAACCAAGTCATGTTTAAGTAAAGAGAAAAAAAATAAAATTGTGGTGTCCTAATAAGAGTCAAAGAATCATGGAATTTAGGAGAATCATGGAAATTTGGGAAGTTCAACAAATACATAAAAAGAATATCCACAATAATATACTGGACATGTGTGTGTGTGTGTGTGTGTGTGTGTGTGTGTGTGTGTGTGTGTGTGTGAAACTCATCCTTTGTTTGAAGACCTACGAGGAGGAAGAGTCAACTGCTTCTTTTGGTAATCCATGTCACCTTTGGACATTTCTTATTGTTAGGAAGTTTATCTTGATGTTAATCCTAAACTTTCTTTTTTTGGGACATTCCCTTTGGATCTTTCTTCTGAGGCCCAATAGAACAAATCAAATCTTTCTTCCACCTGACAGGTCTTGAAATACTTGGAGCTAGCCAGCATGTGGTTCTCCTGATTGAATCTGGTATTGAAAATTTTTGCATTTTTACCCCAAAATTGCTTTCAACCTTCATTTCATACTATTCCTCTTCTTATACACTTTTCTATATACAACTTATGTTCCATTCACATGAGATTGTTGGTTTTTCTTAAATATGACCCATTCAGAGAATAGCACTGATTCTAGAGTCACAGAACTTGGATTCAAATATTATTCTGTTGCAATTTAACCTTCAAAATTCAAATGTTGCCCAATCTGTTTTTTTTTTTACTTCCTTATTTGTAAAATGAGAAGATGGATGAGGGGACTTTTGAGTTTCCATCTTGTTCTGAATCCATTACCTTATGATCTTTTCCTATTACTTCCTTTGCTCAGATTGGTCCCTTTATTAGAAAAATGCTCCTCCCAACCCATTTTACTCTGTTTAAAATTTTTATTTAAAGCTAAGTTCAAACACTACCTTATCTCCAGGTAGTTTTTTTTTTTTTTTTTTTTTTAACTAATCCTCTCAGGATTAGGAGTTTTTTTTTTTTAAACTAATTCTTCTGATTGAATGCATTTAGTCTTTCATTTCAGTCATCATTATAATCCTTTCATTTGCTGTATGAGAGAATTATTATTTAAGTCCATGTTTTATCTTTCCTGTTACATTGTGAACTCCATCCCAACTCTGCCACTAGCTATTGTTGCAATTTTTTAAAAAGTCACTTTAACTCTGGGGTTCAATTCCTTTTTATTATTATTACTATTAACAAATTTTGTTTTGACTCAGAAGAATAATACAAACAAATTAAAAAGAAAACAAGCCAGCTACAAGATAAATTCACAGAAAACCATCAAACTAAACAGCATGGCAAAATGACTACCACACATTATGCATTTGTCTTCTGTGTTTTGTTTTTTAGTGTTTGCTAAAAGGAAAAAAGACTGTGCTGTAGCATTAATAAGTTAGTATTAATATTGTTCATTTAATTATCCTTAAGGGTTTTTCCTCACTTAATGTGGTTTTCATTTACATAGTTGTCATCCTTTTGTATATAGATTGTTTAGCTTTGATTTCTTCACTCTGTCTCACTTCATTCATATTTCACGGAACTTTTTATATTCATAGTACCTTATAGAACAATGATATTCCATTACATTCATATATTAAAATTTGCCAAGTCATTCTCCAAACTATGTTTCAGGCACAGTTTCCCCTCTCCCAACTTTTTATTATTACAAATAGTGCTAGTGTGAATATTTTTAGAGAAGTCTTAGTATACTTGTAAGTCAAAATTTAGTAATGGGTTCATTGAGCCAAAGGTTATGTTCAATTCCATCATTTTTCTTACATCATCTGTTACAAATTGCTCCTATAATACCTCATTATTGAAAAGATAACACTATTTTTCAAAAGCTATAATAGCAGGGCACAACTCCTGACTGATTCTATCTTAATGGAAAGGCTATATATTCAGGACTGGTCATAGGCTTTTGTTTATTTGTTTTTGTTTTCATAGGATCAATCTAGCTATGTATAAAGAGGCTCTTCTCCAACAGACTGGACATTAGTTGAGAAACTCATGCTATGATTATCCAAGAAATAAAAGAATATTGCAAACCAATCAAATCCAAAAAAAAAATTCTAAAAATTTTATTGTGTGACAAGTTCTGTGCTAAGCATTGGAGATACAATTAATAAAAAGAAAACTATTCTTTTCTTTCAATCTAATGGGATGAGATAATAAACAAAAGGAGGGAGTGAGTGGGAAGAGAATAAGTCAGTAAGGGATAGCTGATTCTGTTGAGTTGAAAACAGAGTAGTAGATGAAAATTGGAGGGAACTGAGAATCCACTTTCTACCTTCTTTATAAAGAAAACTATTAGGAGATATGTGGTATTCCATCCTTCAGTCTTCCAATCAGAAGCAAAAAGAGGCTGAGGGAGGTAATGTTAATCAAAGCTTAAATTGATATAATGGGTAGAAGTGATGAACTTATCCTGGAAAGGGAATTTTGTTCCAAGAAGTGGAAACTAGTCAGAGCAGAAGATACAAAATAGAGGGAATCATGCAAATTCCTTTGGTATTAGCAATGAGATAGGTAAAGAGTCAGAAAAGTGGCCACAGTGATAAGAATCACATAATAAGTAGGCTGTTGGTAATTTATATTTAATGAGTAGATATACTATTAGAATAATTGAATTATATCACTCAATATTTTCAATATAAATCAGGGGTTGTTAAATTTTCTCTGTCTCTGTCTCTGTCTCTCTGTGTCTGTCTCTCTATCTCTCTCTGTCTCTGTGTGTGACATCTTTTTGGCAGACTATTAACCTTATTCAATAGACCCTTTTGCAGAATAATGTTTTAAGGCTAAATGTTAGTTCTGGGCTAATGAAAATAAGGAGGCAGTTGTTTTCCCCATCAATGTTCATGGACTCTCTGAAATCTATACCATTTGAGACTGTTGATTGAGAACTCCAAACTGAATGCATATTGGAGACTAGATAAATGATGTTGATTATAGATTATATAGATTATAGATTGATTAGAGATCAGCTGAAAGAAAACAGTGTGGATAAACTGAGTCATGTGTGGCAGAAGGCAGATCAAACAGCCACAGAATAATATTATCAGTAAAAGATATTGACACTCTTGCAGTACTGAATGAATGATCTATTCCTTAAATCATGTGTCTTGCTTGGCTAAGTGCATTCCCCACAAATAAATTTCTTTTTGTAGGCAAAATGTTCCCTGTGTATATACCCTTTTATTCTGTTGTCTTGGCCATACTATTACCCTCATGTAGATGGCACATGCATGATTCCTATGCAGATGTATTTTTCCCACTGAGGTACAATGGTGATTTCAAAACTTATTGAAAGAATGCTCTATTTTTGCATTGTTATTTAATTAAAATGTTTTGGTTAAAAAATGTGTGTCCTTTGGTGGATTACTAAAAGTTAAAACACAGAGTGGTGAAGCCAATAAAGAATCAAAATTACATATTATTCCAGAACAATTTAGGAGATCAGAAAGAGAGTTGTTACATGAAAGTAGAGGTGGGCCCAGAGCATACATGAGAAATCATGATTGATGAGACAAGCTGCTGGCACCAGAAGTAACAGCAGCTTCAAGAGTAGCTCTGAAAATAGCAATGCAGAAAGAAATCTCATGCTTGAGACAGTGACCCTAACCAACTATCACTTGAAACTAAACCTAACTTTAACATAAAGTTACTTCAAAATAAAGAAGCTGAGTGGGAAAATGTGTAAACATCAAAAACAAACAAACAAAAAACAAAAAAACAACTACAATTGACAGGAAAGATCAAGACATGAACTCAAAAAAAGATAAAGAATTCAAAATACCTATAAACAAAATCTTAAAGAAAATGTAAAATAGACACAAAAATCAAAAAAGAATTCATGGAAGAGTTAAATTATTTTCAAAATCAAAGTAAGTAATGAAATAGAAACAAAACAAGAAAACTCTGAAAGGAAAAATAATAGCTTAATAAAAGAGGTACAAATAATATCAAATAAAACACCTTAAAATAGAATTAGTAAAATGCAAAAAGAGTACAAAAATTCATTGAAGACAGAATAATTCCTAAAAAAATATGAAATTATAGCCAAACTTCAGAACTTCCAATGTAAAGAAAAAAAAATACTTTAAGCAGCTGGAAAGAAACCATGGAGCCAGTAAGATTCATACAATATTTAGCACTTACCATGCTGAAGGAGAGAAGGGTTGGAATATGATATTCTGGAAGGTAAAAAACTGGAATTGCAAGTGATTATTACCTACTTAGTAAAACTAAACATAATCCTTAAAAGAGAGAATGACATTTTTTTTTGGATCCCTTAGGGAACATGCGCTTTTTTAAAAATTAATTTTATAATTATAATTTTTGACAGTGTATATGCATGATTAAGTTTTTTTAAATAACATTATCCCTTGTATTCATTTTTCCAAAATTTCCCCTCCCTCCCTCTACTCCCTCCCCTAGATGACAGGCAATCTCATACATTTTACATGTGTTACAGTATAACCTAGATATAATATATGTGGTAAATCCAATTTTCTTGTTTCACGTTAAGTATTGGGTTCCGAAGGTATAAGTAACCTGGGTAGTGCTAATATTTTACATTCAATTCCCAGTATTCTTTCTCCGGGTGCAGCTGTCTCTGTCCATCATTGATCAGCTGGAAGTGAGTTGGATCTTCTTTGTGTTGAACATATCCACTTCCATCAGAATACATCCCCATACAGTATTGTTGTTGAAGTGTATGATCTTCCGGTTCTGCTAATTTCACTCAGCAACGGTTCATGCAAGTCTCTCCAAGTCTTTCTGAATTCATCCTGCTGGCCATTTCTTATAGAGTAATAATATCCCATAACCTTCATATGCCATAATTTATCCAACCATTCTCCAATTGATGGACGGACATCTATTCATCTTCCAGTTTCTAGCCACTGCGAAAAGAGCTGCCACAAACATTTTGGCACATACAGGTCCCTTTCCCCTCTTTAATATTTCTTTGGGATATAAGCCCAATAGTAGCACTGCTGGATCAAAGGGTATGCACAGTTTGATAACTTTTTGGGCATAGTTCCAGATTGCTTTCCTGAATGGTTGGATTCTTTCACAACTCCACCAATAATGTATTAGTGTCTCAGTTTTCCCACATCCCCTCCAACATTCATCATTATTTGTTCCTGTCATCTTAGCCAATTTGACAGGTGTGTAGTGGTATCTCAGAGTTGTCTTAATTTGCATTTCTCTGATCAGTACTGATTTGGAACACTCTTTCATATCAGTGGATATAGTTTCAATTTCATCATCTGAGAATTGTCTGTTCATATCCTTTGACCATTTAACAATTGGAGAATGGTTTGTTTTCTTATAAATTAGGGTCAGTTTTCTATATATTTTGGAAATAAGACCTTTATCAGAACCTTCAAATGTAAAAATATTTCCCCCCCATTTTGTTACTTCCCTTCTAATCTTGTTTCCATTAGTATTGTTTGTTCAGAAACTTTTTAGTTTGATGTAATCAAAATCTTCTATTTTATGATCAATAATGATCTCTAGTTCTCCTCTGGTCATAAATTCCTTCCTCCTCCACAGGTCTGAGAGGTAGACTATCCTTTGTTCCTCTAATCTATTTATGATCTCATTCTTTATGCCTAAGTCATGGACCCATTTTCATCTTATCTTGGTATATGGTGTTAAGTGTGGATCCATATCTAATTTCTGCCATACTAATTTCCAGTTTTCCCAACAGTTTTTTTTTCAAATAATGAATTTTTATCCCAAATGTTGGTATCTTTGGGTTTGTCAAACACTAGATTGCTATAGTTGCACCCTTTTTTGTCCTTTGTATCAAATCTGTTCCACTGATCAACTGGTCTATTTCTTAGCCAATACCAAAGGGTTTTGGTTGCTATATAATATAGCTTTAGAACAGGTACAACTAGACCACCTTCATCTGACTTTTTTTTTTCATTAGTTCCCTTGAAATTCTTGACCTTTTATTCTTCCATATGAATTTTGTTGTCATTTTTTCTAGGTCACTAAAATAGTTTCTTGGGAGTCTGATTGGTATAGCATTAAATAAATAGATTAGTTTAGGGAGCATTGTCATCTTTATTATATTCGCTCAGCCTATCTACGAGCACTGAATGTTTTTCCAACTATTTAAATCTGACTTTATTTTTGTGGCAAGTGTTTTGTAATTTTGCTCATATAATTCCTGACTTTTCTTTGGTAGATGGATTCCCAAATATTTTATACTCTCGACATTTGTTTGGAATGGAATTTCTCTTTGTATCTCTTGCTGTTGCATTTTGTTGGTGATGTATAAAAATGCTGAGGATTTATGTGGATTTATTTTGTATCCAGCAACTTTGCTAAAGTTGTAAATTATTTCTAATAACTTTTTATTAGAATCTCTGGGATTTTCTAAGTATACCATCATATCATCTGCAAAGAGTGACAGTTTGATTTCCTCATTACCTACTCTTATTCCTTTAATCTCTTTCTCAACTCTTTTTGACAAAGCTAGCATTTCTAATACAATATTGAATAGTAATGGTGATGGTGGGCAACCTTATTTCACTCCTGATCTTACTGGGAAAGGTTCCAGTTTATCTCCATCACATATTATGCTTACTGACAGTCTTAAATATACGCTCCTGCCTATTCTAAGGAATAGTCCATTTATTCCTATACTCTCAACCATTTTAATAGGAATGGATGTTGGCTTTTATCAAATGCTTTTTCTGCATCTATTGAGATGATCATATGGTTTTATTAATTTGATTAGTAATATGGTCAATTATACTAATAGTTTTCCTAATATTAAACCAGCCCTGCATTCCTGGCATAAATCTTACTTGATCATAGTGTATTATCCTGGGGATGGTTTTCTGAAGTCTTTTTGCTAATATCTTTTTTAAGATTTTAGCATCAATATTCATTAAGGAAATTGATCTATAGTTTTCTTTATCAGTTTTTGATCTACCTGGTTTAGGTATCAGTACCATGTCTGTGTGATAAAAGGAATTTGGTAGGACTCCTTCATTCCCTATTTTTTCAAATGGTTTATATAACATTGGGGCTAATTGTTCTTTAAATGTTTGGTAGAATTCACATGTAAATCCATCTGGTCCTGAGGATTTTTCCTGGGGAGTTAATTAATAGCTTGTTCTATTTCTTTTTTTTTTTTTTTCTGAAATGGGACTATTTAAGCAATTTATCTCCTCCTCTGTTAATCTAGGAAGCCTATATTTTTGGAGGTAGTCATCCATTTCACTTAAGTTATCAAATATATTGGCATAAAGTTGGGCAAAGTAACTCCTTATTATTTTTCTAATTTCCTCTTCATTGGTGGAAAGATCCCCCTTTTAATTTGTAAGACTAAGAATTTGATTTTCCTCTTTCTTTTTTCTGATCAGATTTACCAAAGGTTTATCTATTTTATTGGCTTTTTCATAATACCAACTCTTGGTTTTATTTATTAATTCAATAGTTTTTTTTTACTTTCAATATTATTGATTTTCCTTTTAATTTTAGTATTTCAAGTTTAGTTTTTGGTTGGGGGTTTTAAATTTGGTCTTTTTCAGTCACCAAAACCATTTGGTATTGGCTAAGAAATAGACCGGTAGATCAGTGGAACAGATTAGATACAAAGGACAAAAAAGGGTACATCTATAGCAATCTAATCTTTGACAAACCTAAAGATTCCAACATTAGGGATAAAAATTCATTATTCGGAAAAAACTGTTGGGAAAACTGGAAATTAGTATGGCAGAAATTAGATATGGATCCACACTTAACACCATATACCAAGATAAAATCAAAATGGATCCATGATTTAGGCATAAAGAGGGAGATAATAAATAGATTAGAGGAACAGAGGATAATCTACCTCTCAGACCTGTGGAGGAGGAAGGAATTTATGACCAGAGGAGAACTAGAGATCATTATTGATCACAAAATAGAAGATTTTGATTACATCAAACTAAAAAGTTTCTGTACAAATAATACTAATGCAAACAAGATTAGAAGGGAAGTAACAAATTGGGAAAATATTTTTAAAAACAAAGGTTCTGACAAAGGTCTCATTTCCAAAATATATAGAGAACTGACCATAATTTATAAGAAACCGAACCATTCTCCAATTGATAAATGGTCAAAGGATATGAACAGACAATTCTCAGAGGGAGAAATTGAAACTATATCCACTCATATGAAAGAGTGTTCCAAATCATTATTGATCAGAGAAATGCAAATTAAGACCACTCTGAGATACCACTACACACCTGTCAGATTGGCTAAGATGACAGGAACAAATAATGATAAATGTTGGAGGGGATGTGGGGAAATTGGGACACTAATACATTGCTGGTGGAGTTGAGAAAGAATCCAGCCATTCTGGAGAGCAATCTGGAATTATGCCCAAAAAGTTATCAAACTGTGCATACCCTTTGACCCAGCAGCGCTACTACTGGGATTATATCCCAAAGAAATACTAAAGAGCAGAAAGAGTCATATATGTGCCAAAATGTTTGTGGCAGCTCTTTTTGTTGTAGCTAGAAACTGGAAGATGAATGGATGTCCATCAGTTGGAGAATGGTTGGGTAAATTGTGGTATATGAAGGTTATGGAATATTATTGCTCTGTAAGAAATGACCAGCAGGAGGAATACAGAGAGGCCTGGAGAGACTTAAATCAACTGATGCTGAGTGAAATGAGCAGAACCAGAAGATCACTGTACACTTCAACAATAATACTGTATGAGGATGTATTCTGATGGAAGTGGAAATCTTCAACATAAAGAAGATCCAACTCACTTCCAGTTGATCAATTATGGACAGAAATAACCTCACCCAGAGAAGAAACACTGGGAAGTGAATGTAAATTGTTAGCACTAATATCTGTCTGCCCAGGTTGCATGTACCTTCGGATTCTAATGTTTATTGTGCAACAAGAAAATGATATTCACACACATGTATTGTACCTAGACTATATTGTAACACATGTAAAATGTATGGGATTGCCTGTCATCAGGGGGAGGGAATAGAGGGAGGTGGGGTAATTTGGAAAAATGAATACAAAAAAAAAAAAAAATTAAAAAATAAATAAATAAATAACTTTGGTCTTTTTCTAGCTTTTTAAGTTGCAGGCCCAATGCATTAATCTTCTCTTTCTCTAATTTGTTCAAATAAGCCTCTAAAAATATATAAAATTTCCCCTTATTACCGCTTTAGCTGCATCCCACAAATTTTGGTATGATGTCTCATCATTGTCATTATCTTGGGTGAAATTATTACTTGTTTCTATAATTTACTGTTTCACCTAGTCATTTTTTAAGATGAGATTATTCAGTTTCCAATTACTTTTTGCTATATTTACACCTTAACTTCTTATTGAATGCAGTTTTTATTGCATTGTGATCTGAGAAGAAGGGATTTACTATTTCTGCCTTCCTGCATTTAATTTTGAGATCTTTATGTCCTAATATATGGTCAATTTTTGTATAGGTTCCATGATCTGCTGAGAAGAAAGTATACTCCTTTCTATCACGATTCAGTTTTCTCCAAAGGTCTATCATACCTAGTTTTGCTAATGTTTTATTTTTAATTTCTTTCTTATTTGTTTTGTGGTTAGATTTGTCTAATTCTGAGAGTGCAAGGTTGAGATTTCCCACTATTATAGTTTTGCTGTTTATTTCTTCTTGCAACTCTCTTAACTTTTCCTTTAGAAAGTTAGATGCTATACCACTTGGTACATATATGTTTAGTATTGATATGGCTTCATTGTCTATGCTACCTTTTAGCAGGATATAGTTTCCTTCCTTATCTCTTTTAATTAGATCAATTTCTGCTTGATCTGACATAACGATGGCAACCCCTGCTTTTTTGGCTTTACCTGAAGCATAATAGATTCTGCTCCAACCTTTTACCTTTACTCTGTATGTATTTCCCTGCTTTAAGTGTGTTTCCTGTAAACAACATATTGTAGGGTTCTGACTTTTGATCCAGTCTGCTATCCACCTCTGTTTAATGGGAGCATTCATTCCATTCACATTTACAGTTAAAATTACTAATTCTGTATTTCCTCCCATCATATTATATGCTTTTTTTTATCCCTTGACCCCCTGAACCCTTTCCCCAATGTTTCATTTAGAGACCTCACTTGTGATGCACAGCCCTCCCTTTTTAGTATCCCTCCCCCCTCCTTTTGAGTCCCTTCCCCTTTCTTGTACCCTTCCCTTGTTCCCCTTTTCCTTTTCCCTTTTCCTCTCCCCCTTTTAATGAGGATTTTCTGAAAAACAAATATGTCAATTATTTACTCTTTGAGCCTACTCTGATGAGAGTAAGATTCACACAATGTTTCTTCCCTTCTCTAAATTCCCTCAGATGTGGTAGATTTTCTATGCCTTTTCCTGGGATGTAGTTTCCCTCTTTTTATCTCTCCTTCCGCTTTTTCTGATACTATCCCCTTCCCTTTACTACACCCCCCCTTTTTTAATATTATATCAATAAAATCAAATTATCCATGCAGACTTTCTGTATATCCACAACAGAGATACACTTCTCAAGAGTTCTTTTTACCTTTTTCTGCTTCTCTTCAGTCTTGTGGATGTAGATCAATTTTTTTGTTTAAGTCTGATTTTTTTCTTAGAGACAAATGGAATTCCTCTGTTTCATTAAATGACCATCTTCTTCCATGGAAGAAAATGGTAAACTTAGCTGGATAGCTTATTCTTGGTTGCAATCCTTGTTCTTTTACCTTTCAGAATATCAGGTTCCAACCCCTTCAATCCTTTAATGTGGAGGCAGACAGATCTTGTGTAACCCTTATTGTGGCACATTGATATTTGAATTGTTTTTTCCTAGCTGCTTGTAATATTTTTTCCTTAGTTTGGTAGTTCTGCAGCTTAGCCACAGTGTTCTGTGGAGTTCTTTTTTTAGGGTCTTTTTCAAAAGGTGTTCGATGAATTATTTCAACGCCTATTTTCCCTTCTGTTTCTATTATCTCTGGACAGTTCTCTTTGATGATTTCCTGTAAAATAGAATTTAGGCTCTTTTTTTGATCATAGTTTTCGGGAAGTCCAATGATCCTCAGATTATCTCTCCTAGATCTATTTTCCAGGTCTATAGATTTTCCCAGTTAATATTTGATGTTATTCTCCAGCTTTTCTTTTTCTTTTCTTTTCTTCTTCTTCTTTTTTGTTTTGTTTTGTTTTGTTTTGTTTGACTGATTCTTGGTTTCTCAATGAATCATTCATTTCTATTTGTTCAGTCCTGGTTTTTAATGTTATTTTCTTCATTCACGTTTTTTAGTTCTTTTTGTATATGCCCAATTGAGTTTTTAAATGAATTATTTTGCTCTGTTGAATTTTTTTCCATTTCACTAATTTTTTTATTGAGTTATTTTCTTTTTCCAATTCAGAAATCCTACTTTCTTGAGACTTTTTTTTATCTTTTCCAATTCAGAAATCCTACTTTCCTGTGATTTTTTAACCTTTTCTAATTCACAAATTTTGTTTCCCTGAACCTCCTGTGAATTCTTTATTTTTTCCAACTCAAATTTCAGGATATTGTTATTCTCTATCATAGCTTCTCTTTCCTTTCCCCATTTTTTTTCAAACTCTCTTAACTTTTTAATAGTCTCTTCTAGGAGAGAGTTATGTGATGGGAGCAGGTATCATTCCCCTTTAGGGTGTTATCTGGAGACTGTCTGGTGTTAGCCTCCTCAGGGTTGGATACCTGCTCTTTCTCTGTATAGGAGGTGTCAATCGCTCTCTCAGCATTTTATTCATTGTTAAAAATCTCTTGGGGTTTGCCCTTGGGGTAAGAAGTTTATTTATTTACCAGCTTCCTCCTAGACTGGAGGTAGAATGCAACAACCCTGTGCCTGAGGTAAGAGAGAGCTCTAGGAGAGAGTTCCCCTCTCCCCTCCCTGGAAATGCTTCAGAGGTGGTTAGCATGGCTGCACTGTGAGGAGTGCTCAGTGAAGGACCCTGCTGTATGGCCTAGTGACTTCCCTGAGGTTTAAGGCTGAACAGTGAAAGCGTCACAAATCCCAGCCAATCCCTCCCGTGGGGCCGTGAATATCATCATCAGCTGGCGTGAAAGGCCCCTGGGCTCAAACTAGAAGTGTCTGTCCAGAAACTGTGGTCCCTACTTCAAAGGTTCCCCTTCTCTGGGAGTTCAGCTTCTCTGGGAATTCTGCTGCTGCTAGAATTCCACTGCCTCAGGCTGAGCCCTGCACTATGTGGATTAGAGGCTGCCTCAGGCTATGTCCTTGCTATTTAGGCTCTCAACTACCCCAAGAAGAAGCCCTGGGCAGCAGAAGGCATCTGCACAACCCTGCCAAGATCTATTAGGTCACTTCTGGATTGGGGTGGAATTAGGATCTGGCTTTATATTTTAAAGTGGCTTGATTTATCTTCTGAACTGTTGTTTTATAAGCAGAGAAGAGCTAACAGCTTGTGTCAGATTCCTCTATCTCAGTGGCTTCTCTGATCCCAGAGTTCTCCCCAGTGCAATCAACACAGTGTGCTAGCACCTAACCTTGTCTGTGTTGGTCTTTTTTTTCCTCCCCTCAGAACTGACCATTTCTGTTGAAATTCCAGATTCTCTTCAGCTGGTAAGTTGTGCTTCAAATCCTTGTGGTTTTTATCAGTCCAGCATTATTTTTGAGTCTGATTTAACTAATTGGTAACGAGGGAAGAAGTGAGCTTAGAAATTCACGTGTATCTTCTCTGCCATCTTGACTCCGCCCCCCAACATTTAATGAAATAGAGAACTTTCAAGCATTCTAGATGATATGATAGAACTGTGGGGGGAAAAAAGTGGAATGGGAATAGAAATGGATAGACCTTTTTCTTTTTTTTTTTTTTTTTAATTCATTTTTCCAAATTATCCCCTCCCTCCCTCCACTCCATCCCCCCATGGCAGGTAATCCCATACATTTTACATGTGTTACAATATAACCTAGATACAATATATATGTGTAAATACCATTTTCTTGTTGCACATTAATTATTAGCTTCCGAAGGTATAAGTAACCTGGGTAGATAGACAGTAGTGCTAACAATTTACATTCGCTTCCCAGTGTTCCTTCTCTGGGTGTAGTTATTTCTGTCCATCATTGATCAACTGGAAGTGGTTGGATCTTCTTTATGTTGAAGATTTCCACTTCCATCAGAATCCATCCTCATACAGTATTGTTGTTGAAGTGTATAGTGATCTTCTGGTTCTGCTCATTTCACTCAGCAACAGTTTATTTAAGTCTCTCCAAGCCTCTCTGTATTCCTCCTGCTGGTCATTTCTTACAGAGCAATAATATTCCATAACCTTCATATGCCATAATTTACCCAACCATTCTCCAATTGATGGACATCCATTCAACTTCCAGTTTCTAGCTACAACAAAAAGAGCTGCCACAAACATTTCGGCACATACAGGTCCCTTTCCACTCTTTAGTATTTCTTTGGGATATAATCCCAATAACAGCAATACTAGGTCAAAGGGTATGCACAGTTTGACAACTTTTTGGGCATAGTTCCAAATTGCTCTCCAGAATGGCTAGATTCTTTCACAACTCCACCAACAATGTATCAGTGTCCCAGTTTTCCCACATCCCCTCCAACATTCATCATTATTTGTTCCTGTCATCTTAGCCAATCTGACAGGTGTGTAGTGGTATCTCAGAGTGGTCTTAATTTGCATTTCTCTGATCAGTAGTGATTTGGAACACTCTTTCATATGAGTGGAAATAGTTTCAATTTCATCATCTGAGAATTGGATAGACCTTTTTCTTAACTGTTGATGACACCTTCACAAAAATTGACCATGTATTAGGGCATAAAAACCTCATGACCAATTAAAGAAAAGAAGAAATATTAACTATGTATCTTTCAGACCAAACACAAGCAAAATTACCATCAATAAAGGGCCATGGAACCATGGTTAAATTTTAATTAGAGAGAGAAGATTCTGGAAAGATGGAAGAGTACATCAGAAAAGATTTAGCTCTCCAAATTTCCTCTCCAGAAAAACATAGGTTATTACCTCAGAGGGACTGCAGAGCAGAGGAAATAAACAAAGTTCAGGTAAACGCACTTTTTAAAAGACAACTTAAGAAGACTCTAGGAACAACTTAAAAAGACCCACAAAAGGCAAAGTTTCAGACTGATTGAAGGGCAAATGTATTCAGGCCAACTCTGCAGAATCAACAAACAATAAGCCTTAAAGGCAGTTGGGGTTGGGAGGCAGTCTCAATTATAGAAACTTTCATCTCATGGACAGTTTTGGGGTCTGACATTGAAAAAGAAGAAGGTTGAAGGACCCTTCATTGTTCAGGGATGCCAACCCTAGCTATGCTGATCAAATACATCCTGGGCTGGGTCACAGTTGCCAGGAAAACAGCTAACACAATCCTGTGAGAACAAGGGTGGGGACCTTATGCATGTGGGGACTTTTAGGAGAATAGATTTCCTGACTTCAGTTTCAGGGAAGAGAGAAAAGCTGAAGTTTTAGTCATCAGGAAGAATACATATAATAGGATTATAGATGGGACAACCTGAACAATGATCTGGGGCCCTAACCCAAGCTTACAAGAAGAAAGAACAGCCTAAGGTTGAACTCTGGGACCAACTTCCAGAAATAGCAATAAAAAGAACCTGAGACTTGGGACTTTATTCTCCATATCTTAGTATGAGTACTTGATGAATAGGTGCTAAAAATAAAATAAAACAAAAAAAAAATGAGCAATCAAAGGAAAAAGAACCCAACAATAAAAAGCTATTATAGGCATAGAGACGAACAGGATTCACCTTCAGAAGGAGATAGTGGAGCTAAAAAAGCTACATTTTTTCCAATGAGAAATATCAAATATTCCTAAGCCCCAAAATATTTCTTAGAATAACTTACAAAGTACCTTAAAAATCTAAAAAGAGAAATTAAGGAAAAATTAGAGGCAATCAAAGAAATTCAAGAAAGCTATGAAAAGTCAGTTACCCAACTTGAAATAGAAAACCAATATTTTAAAGAGGAAAATCACTTCTTGAAGGCTAGAACTGGGCAAAGGGAAGACAAAGACATTATAAGACACAAAAAATAATAAAATTAAAAGCATGAAAAATAGAAAAGTCTGTGAAACATCTTATTAGAAAAATAACTGGTCTAGAGAACAGATTGAGGAGAAATAATACATAAATAGTTGGACTGTCTGAAAATTATGATAAGAAAGAATCTTGATACACAAGAAATTTCAAAAAAATTGTCCTGAAGTCCTAGAACAATAAGATAAAACATAAAAAAATCTACCAATCACCCCCTGAAAGCGGTCCCAGGAACAAAATGTAGAGGAACATCATAATCAAGTTTCAAAGTTTTCTGGTTAAAAAAGAAAATATTGAAAACAACAAGAAAAAAGTTAAATATTGTGGAGTTACAATAAAAGTTACACAAGACCTAGCTCTACTACACTGAAATACCATAGGTCTTAGAATACTATATTTCATAGAGAAAAAAGATTTGGGGTTATGCGCAAGAGTAACTTATGCAGCAAAATTAAGTATAATCCTAAATGAAAAAAGTATTTTCAGTGAACTTAAAGACTTTTGATTTTTGTGATAAAAACAGCATTATTCAAGGGAAAATTTTGCCATATCACATCCAGGAGAAATATAAATATTTATAAAGGATTCAACAAGGTTAAATAATTTACTTCATATATATGAAAATATTATTCCAACTGTCATGTTTGAAAAAACAGCTTGAGCTGATAAGAAAATGATGGTGTAAAAATTGAGATCGTAATGCATTATTGGTTTGGTAGTATACCTGTTTAATCATTCTGATAAAAACTTGGAACTATATGCAAAGACCTATAAAACTACATACCCTTTGATTCGACAAAGCGCTACTAGATTTGCATCCCAAAGATATAAAATAAAAGGGAATATGAGATACTTTTATGTAAATTTATAGAAGCTCTTTTGTGGTGACAAAAATTGGAAATTGAATTTTAGAATTAAGAATTTAGAAAATTAGAATTTAGAATTCTAATTAGAATTAATTTATAAAATGACTGAACGAGTTGCAGTGTGTGATCTTAATGGGGCATATTATACTCTAAGAAATGATGAACAAGAATAACCTGAGAGCACTTATGTGGACCCCTATAAAGTGAAACAAGCAAAACCAGAAAAAACATTGTATATTATAACAGCAACATTGTAATGGTGATTAACCATGAATGAGTTCAAGGCAATGAAACAATACAATTCTAAAAGACTTATATTGATATTTACCTACAGGGAAAACTGTTGAAGTCTGAGACTAAATTGATGCATACTTTTAAAAAATATTTTGTTATTTTCCCCAATTAGATGTAAAAACAATTTTAATAGTTATTAAAATATTTCTGTTTTAAATTCTCTTCCCTTTTCTCCCTGTTCCCTTCATTAAGAAGGCAAGCAATTTAATATAGTTATATATGTCCAGTCATACAAAACATATTTCCATGTTAGTCATGTTGTAAAATAAAATAAACAAAAAATCCCCAAGAAAAAATAAAGACAGTTTTTAAAAAGTATGCTCAATTTGGAGTCAGATTCCATCAATTCTTTCTCTAGAGAAGAATAATATTTTTAATTGTGAGTTGTTTAGATTGTCTTGTATCATTACATTTCTGTGAATAGACAATTCATTCATAGTTAACCATCATACAATACTGCTATTACTACATACAATTTTCTCCTGGTTCTGCTCATTTCAATTTGCATTGGCTCATGTAAGTCTTTCCAGGTTTTTCTGAGAGCATTCTGATCATCATTTCTTATAGCTATAGATATTCCACCACTATCATATACTACAAATTGTTCAGCTATTCCTCACTTGATAGTCTGTCAATTTCCATTTTTTAAATTTAAAGTTGTTTGCAATAATTAGGAATTACTTTGCCCAACTTTATGCCAATAAATTCAATAATGTAAATGGAATGGATAAATTTCTACAAAAATATAGGTTGCCTAGATTAATGGAAGATGAATTAAATTTGATAAATCTTCCAATTTTAGAAAAAGAAATAGAACAAGTTATTAGACAACTCCCTAAGAAAAATCCCCAGGACCAGATAGATTTATATGTGATTTCTACCAAGAATTTAAAGAACAATTAATTCCAATACTATATAAACTATTTGAAAAAATAGGGAAGGAAGGAGTCCTACCAAATTTCTTTTATGACACAGACATGGTATTGATACCTAAACCAGGTAGGACAAAAACAGAGAAAGAAAATTATAGACCTCCCTAATGAATATTGAAGCAAAAATCTTAAATAAAACATTAGCAAAGAGATTACAGAAAATCATCCCCAGGATAATACACCATGACCAAATAGGATTTATACCAGGAATAGAGGGCTGGTTCAATATTAGGAAAACTATTAGCATAGTCAGCTATACCAATAACCAAATTAACCAAAAACATATGCTCATCTCAATACATCCAAAAAAGAGCATTTGATAAAAACCAACGTCCATTCCTATTAAAAACACTAGAGAGAATAAGAATAAATAAACTTTCCCTTAAAATAGTAGCATCTATTTAAAACCATCAATAAGCATCATATATAATAGGGATGAACTGGAACCATTCCCAATAAGATCAGGAGTGAAACAAGGTTGCCTACTATCACCATTATTATTCAGTATTGTATTAGAAATGCTTGGTTTGGCATTAAGAGAGGAAAAAGAGATTAAAGGAATTAGAGTAGGTAATGAGGAAATCAAATTATCACTCTTTGCAGATGATATGATTGTATATTTAGAGAACCACAGAGAATCTACTAAAAAGCTATTAAAATAATCTACAACTTTTGCATAGTTTCAGGATACAAAATAAATCCACAGAAATCATCAGCATTTTTATACATCACTAACAAAATCCAATAGCATGAGATACAGAGAAATTCCATTTAAAATAACTGTTGATAGTATAAATATTTGGGAATTTATCTGCCAAGGGAAATCAGGAACTATATGAGTAAAACTAGAAAACACTTTCCATACAAAGTCAGATTTTTAAAAAAATTGGAAAAATATGAAGTGTTCTTGGATAGTTCGAGCAAATATAATCAAGATGACAATAGTACCTAAACTAATCTATTTATTTAGTGCTATACCAATCAAATTCCAAAGAAACTATCTTAAGGACCTAGAAAAATAATAACAAAATTCATCTGGAAGAAGAAAAGATCAAGAATTTCAATAGAACTAATTTTTAAAAATCAAATGAAGCTGGCCTAGCTGATACATTGTAAAGCAATAGTCATCAAAACCATTTGCTACTAAGAAATAGACTAGTTGATCAGTGAAATAAGTTAGCTTCAAAGGACAAAATGGTCGATAACATTAATAATCTAGTGTTTCACAAACCCAAAGACCCCATCTTTTGGGATAAGAATTCATTATTTCTGGGAAAATTGGAAACTAGTATGGCAAAAACTAGGCATTAGCCACATTTAACATCGTATATCAAGATAAGGTCAAAATGGGTTCATGATCTAGACATAAAGAATGAGAGTATAAACAAATTAGAAGAAAATAGTGTAATATTCTTCTCTAAAATATAATGTTCTCTGGGAGCAGGTTTCTTGGGGAGCTTCTGGAGGCAGCCTTAGTTTCAGTTCAATGTAATAATCACCTCAAATGCAGCCAGGAGTTAAACTCCAAATCCTTTATTTTCCCTTTTCTTCACTTGGGGCTCCACTAAATTTTCTGGAGGCCTCTGGATCCTGGTTTCAGTGTTCTCCACAGGACAGTCTGCCACCATTTCTCTGTCTTCCTCAGTTCTGCCCAACTGAATCCTGGCTTCTCAATCTCCCAGAGTCCCCTTTGGCCCTGAGAGCTTCTTGCTTATATGTTGCACACTGAGTATACTCCAATTATTACATCACTAGGAAACCATTATTTGTTGTAGGATTAAATCAATGCTAAATTAGATTTAACCATTGTCTCCTCAATTCCACTTAGTACCTTGTTTCAAGTTCTGACCCATAACATCTCCTTCTAGGATCAGATCAATCATACTGCACCATGCTAAATTAAATAATTATCGTCTCTATCAATTCCATTGTCTTGGTACCTTGTAAGAATCATAACAACATAGGATAGGTTACCTCTTAGACCTATGGAGGAAGAAGGAATTTGTGACCAAAAAGAACTAGAGATCATTATTGATCACAAAATAGAAAATTTTGATTATATTAAGTTAAAAAGTTTTTGTACAAACAAAACTAATGCAGACAAGATTAGAAAGGAAGCAATAAACTAGGAAAACATTTTTACATTCAAAGGCTCTGATAAAGGCCTTATTTACAAACTATACATAGAATTGTCTCAGATTTATAAGAAATCAAGCCATTTTCCAATTGATAAATGGTCAAAGGATAATTTTCAGCTGAAGAAATTGAAGCAATTTCTAGTAATATGAAAAGGTGCTCCAAATCATTATTGATCAGAGAAATGCAAATTAAGATAACTCTGAGATACCATTACATATCTCTTAGATTGGCTAAGATGACAGGAAAAGATAATGATGAATATTGGAGGGGATGTGGGAAAACTGAGACACTGATATATTGTTGGTGGAATTGTGAATGAATCCAACCATTCAGGAAAGCAATCTGGAACTATGCCCAAAAAGTTATCAAACTGTGCATACCCTTTGATCCAGCAGTGTTACTACTGGGCTTCTATCCCAAAGAGATTTTTTTTTTTTAAATTTTTATTTTATTTTATAATTATAACATTTTTTGACAGTACATATGCATGGGTAATTTTTTACAACATTATCCCTTGCACTTACTTCTATTCAGATTTTTTCCCTTCCTCCCCCAACCCCCTCCCCCTGATGGCAAGCGGTCTTATATATGTTAAATATATTACAGTATATTCTAGATACAGAATATGTGTGTAGAACCGAATTTTTTGTTGCACAAGAAGAATTGGATTCAGAATGTAAAAATAACAGTTTACATTCATTTCCCAGTGTTCCTTTTCTGGATGTAGCTGGTTCTGTCCATCATTAATCAATTGGAATTGGATTAGCTCTTCTCTATGTTGAAGAAATCCACTTCCATCAGCATACATCCTCGTACAGTATCATTGTTGAAGTGTATAATGATCTTCTGGTTCTGCTCGTTTCACTCAGCATCAGTTGATGTAAGTCTCTCCAAGCCTCTCTGTATTTCTCCTGTTGGTCATTTCTTATAGAACAATAATATTCCATAACATTCATATACCATAGTTTACCCAACCATTCTCCAATTGATGGACATCCATTCATCTTCCAGCTTCTAGCCACTATGAAAAGGGCTGCCACAAACATTTTGGCACATACAGGACCCTTTCCCTTCTTTAGTAGTTCCTTGGGGTATAAGCCCAGTAGTAGTATGGCTGGGTCAAAGGGTATGCACATTTTGATAACTTTTTGGGCATAATTCCAGATTGCTCTCCAGAATGGTTGGATTCTTTCACAACTCCACCAACAATGCATCAGTGTCCCAGTTTTCCCACAGCCCCTCCAACATTCATCATTATTTGTTCCTGTCATCTTAGCCAATCTGACAGGTGTGTAATGATACCTCAGAGTTGTCTTAATTTGCATTTCTCTGATCAATAGTGATTTGGAACACTCTTTTATATGAGTGGAAATAGTTTTAATTTCATCATCTGAAAATTGTCTGTTCATATCCTTTGACCATTTATCAATTGGAGAATGGCTTGATTTCTTATAAATTAAAGTCAATTCTCTGTATATTTTGGAGATGAGGCCTTTATCAGAACCTTTAACTGTAAAAATTTTTTTCCAATTTGTTACTTCCCTTCTAATCTTGTTTGCATTAGTTTTGTTTGTGCAGAAACTTTTTAATTTGGTGTAATCAAAATGTTCTATTTTGTGATCAATAATGGTCTCTAGTTCCCCCTTGGACACAAACTCCTTCCTCCTCCACAAGTCTGAGAGGTAAACCATCCCATGTTCCTCCAATTTATTTATGATTTCGTTCTTTATGCCTAAATCTTGGACCCATTTTGATCTAATCTTAGTATGTGGTGTTAAATGTGGGTCCATGCCTAGTTTCTGCCATACTAATTTCCAGTTTTCCCAGCAGTTTTTGTCAAATAATGAGTTCTTATCCCAAAATTTGGAATCTTTGGGTTTGTCAAAGATTAGATTGCTATTTTTATTCACTATCTTGCCCTGTGGACCTAACCTATGCCACTGATCAACTAGTCTATTTCTTAGCCAATACCAAATGGTTTTGGTGACTGTTGCTTTATAATATAGCTTTAAATCAGGTACACTTAGACCACCTTCCTCTGACTTTTTTTTCATTAGTTCCCTTGCAATTCTCGACCTTTTATTCTTCCATATGAATTTTGTTGTTATTTTTTCTAGGTCATTAAAATAGTTTCTTGGGAGTCTGATTGGTATAGCACTAAATAAATAGATTAGTTTGGGGAGTATTGTCATCTTTATTATATTCGCTCGGCCTATCCAAGAACACTGAATGTCTTTCCAATTATTTAAATCTGACTTTATTTTTGTGGCAAGTGTTTTGTAATTTTGCTCATATAATTCCTGACTCTCCTTTGGTAGATATATTCCCAAATATTTTATACTATCGACTGTTATTTTGAATGGAATTTCTCTTTGTATCTCTTGCTGTTGGATTGTGTTGGTAATGTATAAAAATCCTGAGGATTTATGTGGATTTATTTTGTATCCTGCGACTTTGCTAAAATTCTGGATTATTTCTAATAGCTTTTTAGCAGAGTCTTTGGGGTTCTCTAAGTATACCATCATGTCATCTGCAAAAAGTGACAATTTGATTTCTTCATTTCCTACTCTAATTCCTTGGATCTCTTTCTCGGCTCTTATTGCCAAAGCTAGAGTTTCTAGTACTATATTGAATAGTAATGGTGATAGTGGGCAACCTTGTTTCACTCCTGATCTTACAGGGAAAGGTTCTAGTTTATCACCATTACATATGATGTTTACTGAAGGTTTTAAATATATGCTCCTTATTATTTTAAGGAATAGTCCATTTATTCCTATACTCTCAAGCGTTTTTAGTAGGAATGGATGTTGGATTTTATCAAATGCCTTTTCTGCATCTATTGAGATGATCATATGGTTTTTATTAATTTGATTATTAATATGGTCAATTATACTAATAGTTTTCCTAATATTAAACCAGCCCTGCATTCCTGGTATAAATCCCACTTGGTCATAGTGTATTATCCTGGGGATGATTTTCTGAAGTCTATTTGCTAATATCTTATTTAAGATTTTAGCATCAATATTCATTAAGGAAATTGGTCTATAGTTTTCTTTCTCAGTTTTCGATCTACCTGGTTTAGGTATCAGTACCATATCTGTGTCATAGAAGGAATTTGGTAGGACTCCTTCAATCCCTATTTTTTCAAATAGTTTACATAGCATTGGAGTTAGTTGTTCTTTAAATGTTTGGTAGAATTCACCTGTAAATCCATCTGGTCCTGGGGACTTTTTCTTAGGAAGTTGGTTAATAGCTTGGTCTATTTCTTTTTCTGAGATGGGACTATTTAGACTACTTACTTCTTCCTCCGTTAATCTGGGCAAGCTATATTTTTGAAGGTATTCTTCCATTTCATTTAAGTTATCGAATTTATCAGCATAAAGTTGAGCAAAGTAGCTCCTAACTATTGTTCTAATTTCCTCTTCATTAGTGGTGAGTTCACCCTTTTCATTTTCAAGACTATCAATTTGCTTTTTCTCTTTCCTTTTTTTAATCAGGTTTACTAAGGGTTTGTCTATTTTGTTGGTTTTTTCATAAAACCAACTCTTAGTTTTATTAATTAATTCAATAGTTTTTTTACTTTCAATTTTATTAATCTCACCTTTTATTTTTTGAATTTCAAGTTTTGTGTTTGTCTGGGGGTTTTTAATTTGTTCCTTTTCTAGCAATTTTAGTTGTAAGCCCAATTCATTGGCCCTCTCTTTCTCTATTTTATGCAAGTAGGCCTGTAGAGATATAAAACTTCCCCTTATTACTGCTTTGGCTGTATCCCACACATTTTGGTATGATGTCTCATTATTGTCATTTTCTTGGGTGAAGTTAATAATGATGTCTATGATTTGCTGTTTTACCCAATCATTCTTTAGTATAAGATTATTTAGTTTCCAATTATTTTTTGGTCTATTTTCCCCTGGCTTTTTATTAAATGTTATTTTGATTGCATTATGGTCTGAAAAGGATGCATTTACTATTTCTGCCTTACTGCATTTGATTTTGAGGTTTTTATGCCCTAGTATATGATCAATTTTTGTATAGGTTCCATGAACTGCTGAGAAGAAAGTATATTCCTTTCTGTCTCCATTTAGCTTTCGCCAAAGATCTATCATATCAAACTTTTCTAGTATTCTATTTACCTCTTTGACTTCTTTCTTATTTATTTTGTGGTTTGATTTATCTAATTCTGAGAGTGCAAGGTTGAGATCTCCCGCTATTATAGTTTTGCTATCTATTTCCTCTTGCAGCTCTCTTAATTTCTCTTTTAAGAATTTAGATGCTGCACCACTTGGTGCATACATGTTTAATATTGATACTGCTTCACTATTGATGCTTCCCTTTAGCAGGATATAATGCCCTTCCTTATCTCTTTTAATTAGATCAATTTTTGTTTTTGCTTGATCTGAGATGAGGATGGCTACTCCTGCTTTTTTGGTTTTGCCTGAAGCATAATAGATTCTGCTCCACCCTTTTACTTTTAGTTTGAATGTCTCATCCCGTTTCAGGTGTGTTTCCTGTAAACAACATATAGTAGGATTCTGACTTTTAATCCAGTCTTCTAACTGCTTCCTCTTTATGAGGCAATTTGCCCCCTTCACATTTATGGTTAGAAGGACTAATTCTATATTGCTTGCCATCCTATTAACCCCTGCTTATGCTTTTCCCCTTTCCTTCCCTTTTACCCTCCTATCCAGTATTAAACTGGTGAACACCACTTGCTTTTCACAGCCCTCCCTTTTTAGGATCCCTCCCCCACCTTAAAGATCCTCCCCTTATTTTACCCCTTTTCCTCAAAATTACTGTATTCCCTTCCCCTTAGCTTACTCCTTCCCTTTCACTTTTCAATGAAGTGGAAGAAGTTTCACCATAAATCGAATATGTCTATTGATACACGCTATGTTCATCTCCCTCCTTGCTTTCTCTCAGATATAATAGGTTACCTTTGCCTGTTCATGAGATGTAGTACCACCACTTTATACTTTTTTATGATATAATCTCCTTTCCACCACTAGTTTCTAAGACAAATTGTACATATGTTCTTTACATATTTTTTTGACAGAAGTATAGTTCTCAAGATTTCCTTTTACCTTTTTAGAAATCTCTTGACTTCTGTATTTGAAGATCAAACCTTTTATGTAGGTCTGGTTTTTTCATCAAAAATAGATGGAATTCATTTATTTCGTTAAATGTCCATCTTCTTCCCTGGAAAACGATGCTCATTCTTTCTGGGTAAGTTATTCTTGGCTGCATACCAAGTTCCTTAGCCTTTCAGAATATCATGTTCCAGGCCCTGCGTTCTTTTAATGTGGACGCTGCTAGATCCTGTGTTATCCTTATTGTGGATCCTCCATATCTGAATTGTTTTTTTCTAGCAGCTTCCAATATCTTTTCCTTTGTCTGATGGTTCTTGAACTTGGCCACTATATTTCTTGGCGTTTTGATTTTGGGGTCCCTTTCAGTAGGTGATCGATGAATTTTTTCAATATCTATTTTACCCTCTGTTTCCAAAACGTCTGGGCAGTTCTCTTTGATAATTTCCTCAAAAATAGTGTCCAAGGTCTTTTTTTCCTCCCATTTTTCAGGGAGTCTGATTATTCTCAAATTGTCTCTCCTGGATCTGTTTTCCAGGTCTGTTGTCTTTCTGGTAAGGTACTTGACAGTCTTTTCAATTGTTTCATTTCTCTGGTTTTGCTTGACTCCCTCTTGGTTTCTCCTTGAGTCATTCATTTCCACTTGTTCCAGTCTAATTTTCAATGATGTATTTTCTTCATTCACTTTTTTCATATCTCTTTGTAATTGTCCAATTGAGTTTTTATCTTCTATGGACTTTTTTTCCATTTTATCCATTTTATTTTTTAGAGAGCTGATTTCTTTTTCCAGCTCACTAATCCTGTTTTCCTTGGAGTTGTTTACCTTTTCCAGCTCACTAATCTTGTTTCTCAATGATTTGATTTCTTTATCCACTCTGTCTTTGAATGCATGGGTTGACTTCTCCAGGCTCTCTTTCCAAGCTTCCCTTTCCTTTTCCCATTTCTCTTCCAGCTCTCTTGTGAGAGCCTTTTTGATTTCCTCTATGAGGTTCTTTTGTGTTGAGGAGCAGCTTATATCCCTCCCAGGGGATACATCTGGGGACCGTCTGTTCCTAGTCTCCTCAGCATTTGAAGTCTGCTCCCTCTCCACACAGAAGCTGTCAATGGTTAGAGCCCTTTTGAATTTTTTGTTCATTTTGTCAGAGTAGGAATCGAAGAAAACAAACTGACAAGAGAAACAATTGGTCTGTTTTGCGGGGGATGGGGATGGATGGTATTAATGGGCTTCCTCTACAGACTGGGGGTAGGGCAGCAGAGAGCCACTAACAGAACAGCAATGACTGTACTGAGTCTGCGCTCTGAGGCTCTGAGAATGCACCGAGTCAGTCCAGGTGGGGGTTGGGGGTGGCCGGGCTCTGAGAGACGCTGGCTTTCTGGGGTTTTAATCTTCACCTCCGGTGTTTACACCCTCTCTGCTGTTCCTAGCTTGCTGCCAAGACGGAGCATCCACACTGGGGCAAAAGCCCTTTCACAGAAACGGCAGAGATCACACCCCTCCCCCTCCGGTCTGAGCTGTGTGAGCTGCCTGTCTTGCTCTGGCTGTCTGCCCTCAGTCTGCGCCCAGTCTGATTGACCCTCCCCCGAGCAAGCACAGACCTTTTCTGGCGACTTTCAAGGATGTCTTCTCTTGGTGATAATTTGTGGATTTCTTTCTGGGTCAAGCATTAAGTCAGAGGCTTGTCATGAAGTAAGTTCTGAGAGAAAATGAGGAGCTCAAGCAGCTGTCTGCCTCCACGCCGCCATCTTGGCCGGAAGTCCACCCCAAAGAGATTTTAAAGAAGGGAAAGGGACCTGTATGTGCAAGAATGTTTTGGTAGTCCTCTTTGTAGTGGCCAGAAACTGGAAACAGAGTGGATGCCCATCAATTGGAAAATGGCTGAATAAATTATGGTATATGAATGTTATAGAATATTATTGTTCTGTTAGAAATGATCAACAGGATGATTTCAGAAAGGTTTGGAGAGACTTACATGAATTGATGCTGTGTGAAATGAGCAGAACCAGGAAATCATTATACAAGGCAACAACAAGATTATATGATGATCAACTCTGATGGATGTGGCTCTCTTCAACAATGAGATGATTCAAACAAGTTTCACTTGTTCAATGATGAAGAGAGCCATCTACACCCAAAAAGAGGACTATTGGAGCTGAGTATAGATCACAACATAGCATTTTCACTCTTTCAATTTTTGTTTGCTTGCATTTTTGTTTTACTTTTCATGTTTTTTTCTTTCTTTCTAGATCTAATATTTCTTGTGCAGCAAGATAATTGTGTAAATATGCATACATATATTGGATTTAACATATATACTAACATATTTAACATGTATTGGACTACCTGCCCTCTAGGGGAGGGGGTGGGAGAAGGAGGAGAAAAACTGGAACATAAGGTTTTGCAAGAGCAAATACTGAAAAATTACCCATGCATGTAAATAAAAAGCTATCATCATCATCATCATAAAGGTATGACCAGACAAATGTAACATTCCCAAATGGTCTGAATCAGGTTAAAATTTAATTAGGAAACATTTAAGAAAATAAAAAAATACCCAAAATGTCAAAAACATTTAATTAAATAAATAAAAATACCATAGGCAATATTACATATGAAAAATATGTCATTATGCAGTCCCCAGGAATCTCTTCACATGGTTCAATGGCCCCTGTTTCTATTTGAGTTTGAATCTATTGGTATAGAGATATCATAAGACCATGAATTACCATAGAAGAAAATAGGTCAATCATATAGTGAGAGAAGAAATAATTAATAGATATATCTTAATTACTGTTTTGGCATCAAAAGGATATGAAGATGGCTACTAGAATATTAATAAGCGTCTTTTGTCAGATTTATGGGAAAACATGAGCAAGGGTTGTATAATATAAGCAGATTAATTATGTTATGCATCATTGGAAGGAATATGAAGATTAATGAGTCACAGATCTATTAAGGAATTGAGCTATTATCTTGCATACTTTTAAGTTCTTTTTCAAACATTTCATAACTCCATCAGGAATGAATTAATATGGTTATTTTCTTCCTATACTGAGTTTTGCTATCTTTTGTTATTTTGCCATTTTTAGGGGGTTAAGTTAGGGGGTTAAGGTGATACCTCACATTTTAAATTACATTTCTCTTATTATTAGTGATTATGAGCATTTTTGAGCAGTGAATAGCTTATACTTTTAAAAAAGTAACTGCATTCTTTTATGTATGGTAAATGTATTTTAATTTATATGTTTATGCCAATTATATGTAGATTTTGTTATCAGTCTTTCTCTTAGAGACATCATTAATATTTTTCTCCAAATTATGTCTTTTCTTCTTATTCTTACTGCATTGCTTTTATTTGTGCAAATATGTTTTATTTTTGAATAATCATAATGACTTCTTATTTTTTATGATTTTATATTTTATGGTAGATTACTGGCTCCGCCTCCCCCAAAGATTCTCTTCACTTTTTTTTAAAGGTGTGACTTTTTATATTTAATTCATTAAAGGACAGAATGCTGTATTTGGAATATGAAAACCTCTGACATTTAGACATTTGGACAATTTACTTAACTCCTATGTGTTTTAGGCAACATCCTAGGATTTGACTACTAAGTAATAGACAAATTCATAATTTGCAGGTCTACATGCAAATTTGTAATTTGTCAGGATAATGAGTATTATTATGTTATAGTGAGATATGAAGTATAATAGATGTTAAAGAGTTAAAAAGGTGTATCACACAGAGGGCAATGGAGAGGTGTATGGTATGTGTGAAGAGGCTGTGATATATATCCAATGAGAAATATGGAAGAAAGAAAAGAGTAAAAGATGCCATTAAATAAATGTGTGATAGAATAAGATGGACTGATCATGTACCACAGGTGAGGAATGATCAAATTACCAGAGTGATTCATTATTAATCTGTTGATATCAGGAGATAGTGATAAGTACCTTGAATACATTGTGTGGGGCTCTTGTAGAAAATTTATGGGAAGCCATGGAAAAGACGTATAGGGATAGGTGGCATGTAATTTGAATTATGGAAGAAAACTGTCAAGTTTAGAAGTTCACAGATACATTTGAACATCTGATATAAGATATTAACCAAATATATTTGCTACAGGAATGATATCCAAATATCATTTTTTGAATTTTTTTCATAATATCACGAATTCTTAGGTTCATCAAACCTTAGATTGGTATATGTATTTGCTTCTAAGTCTTGATCATCTAGTATCTTTCTTTTATTGCATTTTTACTTTTCTTTGTCATGTACCAAATAGTTATAAGAATTAGTATTTCAAATTTGAAGTAGCATTTCTTTAATTATTAGTGATCATATAAGTTGATATTAGATAGTGTCCAACTTTCTTGTACATTTTTTTCTGTGGTGTTTTGGTGTTACAGACCATTAATTTCTCAATATGAATTTTTATATTTAGAATTTAGAAAACATCCCATTATTAAATAATAGGCATATTATTAAAGACATAGAGAAGTTTAGGTATTTCTTATTATATTAGAATGATCTAACTATGAACCTTAAATTTATCTACTACTACTATTCACATCTTTAATCCAGTAAAAATTGTTTTCGAGTTGTATTTAAGTAAATTTTCCCATTACCTTTGTAGGATAACTACAAAAGAATTACAGCACTATGCTGTTATTTTAAGTGGCATTTTCTGTTTTTATTTTTTCTGATAGTTTTTTTTTGTTAATGTACAGAAATACAGAAATAACTTCTGCTGTGTCCTGATTTATTGCAAATGCTATTAATTAGTACTATAATATTTTAGTTGTTTCTCTAAGGATTTTCTAAATAATCTATCATAACAGTCACAGATATAGATAATTTTTCCTCTCTGTCAATACTAAGTCTCTTAATTTCTTTTTCTCAGCTTATTGTCAAAACTGACACTTCTGGTACTACTTTAAATGATCATGGTAATAGTATATATCCTTCCTTCATCTCCATTTTTATTCGGAAAGCTTTCAGTGTTTATTTTTTTTAATAAATAATACTAACTTTGGGTTTTAGAAAAATTATTTTGATTACAATGAAGAAATGTCTTTTCATTCTTAAACTTTATTTCTGACAGAATTGAGTATTATATTTTATGAAAAAAATTTTCCTTCATCTATTGTAATAATCTTGCTTCTTTTTCTGTTTATATAACTGGTTATGCTAAATAATATTCTTGATATTTCACTATCCCTGCGTTTCTAGGACAAGTTTACCTTGGGCATAAAGAATATATTTGCCACTATTTTATTTTTACTTTTGTAAAGATATTTATTATTGATGTTGAACTTCATATTTTTCTTTGTTTTATATTTTAGATAATTTTTCCATTTCATGCAAATTAAGACAACTCTGATATATCACTAAACACCTGTCAGATTGATTAAGATGACAGGAACAAATAATGATGAATGTTGGAGGGGATGTGGGAAAACTGGGACACTAATACATTGTTGGTGGAGTTGTGAAAGAATCCAGCCATTCTGAAGAGCAATCTGGAACTATGCCCAAAAAATTATTGAACTGTGCATACCCTTTGATCCAGCAGTGATACTACTGGGCTTATATCACAAAGAAATACTAAAGAGGGGAAAGGGACCTGTGTGTGCCAAAATGTTTGTAGCAGCTCTTTTCATAGTGGCTAGAAACTGGAAGATGAATGGATGTCCATCAAATGGAGAATGGTTGGGTAAATTATGGTATATGAAGGCTGTGGAGTATTATTGCTCTGTAAGAAATGACCAGCAGGATGAATTCAGAAAGGTTTGGAGAGACTTACATCAACTGATGCTGAGTGAAATGAGCAGAACTAGAAGATCACTATACACTTCAACGACAATACTGTATGAAGATATATTCTGATGGAAGTGGGTATCTTCTTTTTTTATATTTTATTTTGTTTTTTTATTAATTTTTATAATTATAACATTTTCTTTGACAGTACATATGCATAGGTAAATTTTTGTTTTTACAACATTATCCCTTGTACTCCCTTCTGTACCGAGTTTTTCCCCTCCTTCCCTCCACCCCTCCCCTAGATATCAGGCATTCCCATACATATTAAATATCTTATAGTATATCCTAGGTACAATATATATAAGTGCAGAACCAAATTTTGTTGTTGTTGTTGTTGCACAGGAAGGATTGTATTTGCAAGGTAAAAATAATCTGGGAAGAGAAACAAAACAAAAAACAAACAAAAAAAAAAAAAAAAAAAAAAACAATGCTCACAGTTTACACTCATTTCCCAGTGTTCCTTTTCTGGATGTAGCTGATTCTGTCCATCATTCATCAATTGGAATTGGATTAGCTCTTCTCTATGTTGAAGATATCCACTTCCATCAGAATACATCGTCATACAGTATCATTGTTGAAGGGTATAATGATCCCCTCGTTCTACTCGTTTCACTCAGCATCAGTTGATGTAGGTCTCTCCAAGCCTTTCTGTATTCCTCCTGCTGGTCATTTCTTACAGAACAATAATATTCCATAACATTCATATACCATAATTTACCCAACCATTCTCCAATTGATGGACATCCATTCATCTTCCAGCTTCTAGCCACTACAAAAAGGGCTGCCACAAACATTTTGGCACACACAGGTCCCTTTCCCTTCTTTAGTATTTCCTTGGGATATAAGCCCAGTAGTGTATGGCTGGGTCAAAGGGTATGCACATTTTGATAACTTTTTGGGCATAATTCCAGATTGCTCTCCAGAATGGTTGGATTCTTTCACAACTCCACCAACAATGCATCAGTGTCGCAGTTTTCCCACAGCCCCTCCAACATTCATCGTTATTTGTTCCTGTCATCTTAGCCAATCTGACAGGTGTGTAATGATATCTCAGAGTTGTCTTAATTTGCATTTCTCTGATCAATAGTGATTTGGAACACTCTTTCATATGAGTGGAAATAGTTTTAATTTCATAATCTGAAAATTGTCTGTTCATATCCTTTGACCATTTATCAATTAAAGACAATTCTCTGTATATTTTGGAGATGAGGCCTTTGTCAGAACCTTTAACTGTAAAAATGTTTTCCCAATTTGTTACTTCCCTTCTAATCTTGTTTGCATTAGTTTTGTTGGTGCAGAAACTTTTTAATTTGGTGTAATCAAAATTTTCTATTTTGTGATCAATAATGGTCTCTAGTTCTCCCTTGGACACAAACTCCTTCCTCCTCCACAAGTCCGAGAGGTAAACCATCCCATGTTCCTCCAATTTATTTATGATTTCGTTCTTTATGTCTAAATCTTGGACCCATTTTGATCTTATCTTGGTATGTGGTGCTAAATGTGGGTCCATGCCTAGTTTCTGCCATACTAATTTCCAGTTTTCCCAGCAGTTTTTGTCAAATAATGAATTCTTATCCCAAAATTTGGGATCTTTGGGTTTGTCAATCACTAGATTGCTATTTTTATTCACTATCTTGCCCTGTAAACTTAACCTATGCCACTGATCAACTAGTTTATTTCTCAGCCAATACCAAATGGTTTTGGTGACTGTTGTTTTATAATACAGTTCTAGATCAGGTACAGCTAGACCACCTTCATTTAATTTTTTTTTTCATTAATTCCCTTGAAATTCTCGACCTTTTGTTGTTCCATATGAATTCTGTTGTTATTTTTTCTAGATCATTAAAATAGTTTCTTGGGAGTCTGATTGGTATGGCACTGAATAAATAGATTAGTTTAGGGAGTATTGTCATCTTAATTACATTTGCTTGGCCTATCCAAGAGCACTGAATGTCTTTCCAATTATTTAAATCTGACTTTATTTTTGTGGCAAGTGTTTCATAATTTTGCTCATATAATTCCTAACTATCCTTTGGTAGATATATTCCCAAATATTTTATACTATCAACAGTTATTTTGAATGGAATTTCTCTTTGTATCTCTTGCTGTTGGATTGTGTTGGTAATGTATAAAAATGCTGAGGATTTATGTGGATTTATTTTGTATCTTGCAACTTTGCTAAAATTCTGAATTATTTCTTATAGCTTTTTAACAGAGTCTTTGGGGTTCTCTAAGTATACCATCATGTCATCTGCAAAGAGTAATAGTTTGATTTCCTCATTTCCTACTCTAATTCCTTGAATCTCTTTCTCGGCTCTTATTGCTGAGGCTAGATTTTCTAGTACTATATTGAATAGAAATGGTGACAGTGGGCAACCTTGTTTCACACTTCATCTTACAGGGAAAGGTTCTAGTTTATCGCCATTACATATGATGTTTACTGAAGGTTTTAAATTTATGCCCGTTATTATTTTAAGGAATAGTCCATTTATTCCTATATTCTCAAGCGTTTTTAGTAGGAATGGATGTTGGATTTTATCAAATGCTTTTTCTGCATCTATTGAGATGATCATATGGTTTTTATTAATTTGATTATTAATATGGTCAATTATACTAATAGTTTTCCTAATATTAAACCAGCCCTGCATTCCTGGTATAAATCCCATTTTGGTCATAGTGTATTATCCTGGGGATGATTTTCTGAATTCTTTTTGCTAATATCTTATTTAAGATTTTAGCATCAATATTCATTAAGGAAATTGGTCTATAGTTTTCTTTCTCAGTTTTTGATCTACCTGGTTTAGGTATCAGTACCATGTCTATGTCATAAAAGGAGTTTGGCAGGACTCCTTCATCCCCTATTTTTTCAAATAGTTTATATAGCATTGGAGTTAGTTGTTCTTTAAATGTTTGGTAGAAGTCACCTATAAATCCATCTGGTCCTGGGGATTTTTTCTTAGGAAGTTGGTTAATAGCTTGTTCTATTTCTTTTTCTGAGATAGGACTATTTAGACTACTTACTTCTTCCTCTGTTAATCTGGGCAAGCTATATTTTTGAAGGTATTCTTCCATTTCATTTAAGTTATCGAATTTATCGGCATAAAGTTGAGCAAAGTAGCTCCTAACTATTGTTCTAATTTCCTCTTCATTAGTGCTGAGTTCTTCCTTTTCATTTTCAAGACTAATGATTTGCTTTTTCTCTTTTCTTTTTTTAATCAGGCTTACTAAGGATTTGTCTGTTTTGTTGTTTTTTTCATAGAACCAACTCTTAGTTTTATTAATTGATTCAATAGTTTTTTTACTTTCAATTTTATTAATCTCACCTTTTATTTTTTGAATTTCAAGTTTTGTGTTTGTCTGGAGTTTTTTAATTTGTTCCCTTTCTAGCAATTTTAGTTGTAAGCCCAATCCGTTGGCCCTCTCTTTCTCTATTTTATGCAAGTAGGCCTGAAGAGATATAAAACTTCCTCTTATTACTGATTTGGCTGTATCCCACACATTTTGGTATGATCTCATTGTTGTCATTTTCTTGGGTGAAGTTATTAATTATGTCTATGATTTGCTGTTTTACCCAATCATTCTTTAGTAGAAGATTATTTAGTTTCCAATTAATTTTTGGTCTATTTTCCCCTGGCTTTTTATTAAATGTAATTTTGATTGCATTGTGGTCTGAAAAGGATGCATTTACTATTTCTGCCTTACTGCAATTGATTTTGAGGTTTTTATGCCCTAATATATGATCAATTTTTGTATAGGTTCCATGAACTGCTGAGAAGAAAGTATACGCCTTTCTGTCTCCATTTAGCTTTCGCCAAAGATCTATCATATCAAAATTTTCTAGTATTCTCTTTGACTTCTTTAGTATTCTCTAGTATTCTCTTTGAATTCTTTCTTATTTATTTTGTGGTTTGATTTATCTAATTCTGAGAGTGCAAGGTTGAGATCTCCCACTATTATAGTTTTGCTGTCTATTTCTTCTTGCAGCTCTCTTAATTTCTCTTTTAAGAATTTAGATGCTGCACCACTTGGTGCATATATGTTTAATATTGATACTGCTTCATTATTGATGCTACCCTTTAGCAAGATATAATGCCCTTCCTTATCTCTTTTAATTAGATCAATTTTTGTTTTTGCTTCATCTGAGATGAGGATGGCTACTCCTGCTTTTTTGGTTTTGCCTGAAGCTTAGTAGATTTTGCTCCACCCTTTTACTTTTAGTTTGAATGAATCACCATGTTTCAGGTGTGTTTCCTGTAAACAACATATAGTAGGATTTTGACTTTTAATCCAGTCTGCTAACTGCTTCCTCTTTATGAGGCAATTTGCCCCCTTCACATTTATGGTTAGAAGGACTAATTCTATATTGCTTGCCATCCTATTAACCCCTGCTTATGCTTTTCCCCTTTCCTTCTCTCTTACTCCCATACCCAGTATTAAACTTGTGAACACCACTTGCTTTTCCCAGCCCTCCCTTTTTAGTATCTCTCCCCCACCTTAAAATTCCTCCCCTTATTTTACCCCTTTTCCTAGAAATTACTGTATTCCCTTCCCCTTAGCTTACTCCTTCCCTTTCACTTTTCAATGAAGTGGAAGAAGTTTCACCATAAATCGAATATGTCTATTGATACACACTATGTTCATCTCCCTCCTTGCTTTCTCTCAGATATAATAGGTTACCTTTGCCTCTTCATGAGATGTAGTACCATCACTTTACACTTTTTTATGATATAATTTCCTTTCCTCCTCTAGTTTCTAAGACAAATTGTACAAATGTTCTTTACATATTTTTTTGGCAGAAGTATAGTTCTCAAGATTTCTTTTTACCTTTTTAGAAATCTCTTGAGTTCGGTATTTGAAGATCAAACCTTTTATGTAGGTCTGGTTTTTTCATCAAAAATAGATGGAATTCATTTATTTCATTAAATGTCCATCTTCTTCCCTGGAAAACAATGCTCATTCTTGCTGGGTAAGTTATTCTTGGCTGCATACCAAGTTCCTTAGCCTTTCAGAATATCATGTTCCAGGGCCTTCGTTCTTTTAATGTGGATGCTGCCAAATCCTGGGTTATTCTTATTGTGGATCCTCCATATCTGATTTGCTTTTTTCTAGCAGCTTCCAATATCTTTTCCTTTGTCTGATGGTTCTTGAACTTGGCCACTATATTTCTTGGCGTTTTGCTTTTAGGGTCCCTTTCAGTAGGTGATCGATGAATTTTTTCAAAGTCTATTTTACCCTCTGTTTCCAAAACGTCTGGGCAGTTCTCTTTGATAATTTCCTCAAAAATAGTGTCCAAGGTCTTTTTTTCCTCACATTTTTCAGGGAGTCCGATTATTCTCAAATTGTCTCTCCTGGATCTGTTTTCCAGGTCTGTTGTCTTTCTGGTAAGGTACTTGACAGTCTTTTCAATTCTTTCATTTCTCTGGTTTTGCTTGACTACCTCTTGCTTTCTCCTCGAGTCATTCATTTCTACTTGTTTGAGTCTAATTTTCAATGATGTATTTTCTTCACTCACTTTTTTTATATCTTTTTGTAATTGTCCAATTGTGTTTTTAAGTGAGTTTTTTTCTTCTATGGAATTTTTTTCCATTTTATCCATTTTATTTTTTAGAGAGCTGATATCTTTATCCAGCTCACTAATCCTGTTTTCCTTGGAGTTGTTTACCTTTTCCAATTCACTAATCCTGTTTTCCTTGGAGTTGTTTACCTTTTCCTATTCACTAATCCTGTTTTCCTTGGAGTTGTTTACCTTTTCCAATTTACTAATTTTGTTTCTCAATGATTTGATCTCCTTATCCACTCTGGATAACTTTTCCAGGCTCTCTTTCCAAGCTTCCCTTTCCTTTTCCAATTTCTATTCTACCTCTCTTGTGAGAACCTTTTTGATTTCCTCTATGAGAGTTTTATGTATTGAGGAGCAGATCATATCCCCCTTAGGGTATTCCTCTGGGGACAATTTGTTTTTGGTCTCCTCAGTATTTGAAATCTGCTCTCTCTCTATACAGAAGCTGTCAATGGTTAGAGCCCTTTTGAATTTTTTGTTCATTTTGTCAAGAGTGGAATGGAAGAAAACAAATTGACAAGAGAAACAATTTGTCTGTTTTGGGGGGATGGGGCTGGATGGTGTTAATGGGCTTCCTCTACAGACTGGGGGGAGGGCAGCAGTGAGCCACTAACAAGACAGTGATGGCTGTGCTGAGTCTTCACTCTGAGGCTCTGAATACTCAGAGTCACTCCAGGTGGGGATTGGGGGTGTCCGGGTTCTGAGAGACGCTAGCTTTCCGGGGTTTTATTCTTCACCTCCGGTGCTTACACCCTCTCTGCTGCTCCTGGATTGCTGCCAAGACAGAATATCCACACTGGGGTAAAAGTCTTTTTGCAGAAACGGCAGAGATTGTACCCCTCTCCCCTCCCCTGAGCTGTGTGAGCTGTCTGTCTTGCTCTGACTTGCCTGCCCTCAATCTGAGCCCAGACTGTTTGACCCTCCCCAGAGCAAACACAGACCTTCTCTGGCGAATTTCAAGGATGTCTTCTCTTGGTGATTATTTGTGGGTTTCTTTTCTGGTCAAGCATTAACTCCGAGGCTTGTCATGAAGTAAGTCCTCTAGAGAAAACACAGAGCTCAAGCAGCTGTCTGCCTCCACACCTCCATCTTGGCCAGAAGTCAAAGTGGATATCTTCAACATAAAGAAGATCTAACTCACTTCCAGCTGATCAATGATGGGCAGAAACAACTACACCCAGAGAAGGAACATTGGGAATTGAATGTAAAATGGTTAGCACTACTGTCTATCTACCCAGGTTACTTATACCTTCGGAACCCAATACTTAATGTGCAACAAGAAAATTGGATTTACACACATATATTATATCTAGGTTATACTGTAACACATGTAAAATGTATGAGATTGCCTGTCATCTAGGTGAGGGAGTAGAGGGAGGCAGGGGAAAATCTGGAAAAATGAATACAAGAGATAATGTTATAAAAAAAAATTACTCATGCATATATACTGTCAAAAAATGTATAATTGTAAAATTAACAAAATAAAAAAATATTCCATTTCAATTAAGTGTTCAATTTTGTTCAAATAAAATCAGACATAACATTTCTGATAAATTAAAAGTTTATTAGGTTTATTATCCATTACTATATCATTTTGAATGTTTTATTTTATTTATTTGGTTTTCCTAGTCTCAGTTAAGAATTTAACAATATTATCAGTTCTAGAGCACCTCTTTATTTATTAGATTAGTTTGGGGCTTTCAATTTATTTTCCTTATCTTTTCCTTGATTTTTCAAAATTTCCTCCTCTTGTTTGAAAATAAACACTTTTTAATTTTCTTACTTTTTAAACTTATATGTTTATATTATAAGATTACAATAATGGAAGTTGGAAGGTTCATTAACTTCAACCACTTAATATTATGGATGAAAAAATAGTCTTTGAAAACTTAAATGATTTACCAAAGGTAAGCAGAATCATCATTGAAACCCATATCCTCTGACTCAAAAATTCTGTAAATATACATTTGTATTTTATGTTTCTTTTTCATTAGTATTCTTTTTTTGTGCTTTCTTTTTTAAGGTTTGCCGACTCCTAAATTTTCTTTTTCTCACTATTTTAGTTCATAAAATTTGGGGATACTGTTTCATTGTAATTATTATAGATATTTTGAGTTGTTCCTTGACCTTGTTTAAGATACAATTTTTAGTCTCATTTAGGTCTGAATTTTTGTTGATCTAAGAATTGATCATATTTATTATAGTATTATATATAAAAATATGTTTGAGATTCCCATTTTTCTCCAAAAATGAGAAATTATACCCTAGGATAAGATTGAATTTTGCAAAATCCTTGTATGATTGAAACATACTTGTTAACATTTCTATTCAATTTGCCTATAAAAGTTGATTAGACTTGGTCTTTGTAATAAGTATTCAATTCATATCTGTGATTTCCTTCTGGGATTTTATTTCATTTGAGGTCCATCCATTTCAATCATCTTTTCCCTTAAATGTTTAATTACCATTAAGTTTGGCATACACATATGTAACTTATGTTAGTATCGCTTCATTATATTACCTTTAAGTTTGATGTAGTGTTCCTATTTCAATAACTTGATGATAACTATTTTGAATATTGTCTTAACAGAAATGATTATTCTATGCATAAAAATTCTATTCCTCTTCCTCCCTTTAACATTATGTGCATAAAGACTTTAGATGTATTTTATTTATGTCATATCATTGGAATATTTTGTTATTGGTTCTCTAATTCTTTTCCATTTCATTCCTGAGTTCATTCCATTAAAGTTGCATGTAAAAATTAGTACAAGTTATAGGGCATTATAATGATCCATAATTATAATTATAATGCATATAATGATCCAAAAATTGTTGCTACATTCAGACACACATGTGTGTGTACAAACATACAGACACACACGTTCCTATTAACTCAGAAAAGAGTGTATACTTAAAAAGTATACTTTTCTCTCTATCACCATATTTTTTGGTTGATTTTTAAATTTTTTTTTGGTACATCTCAGATAAGCACTCATGTATTCTATTAACTCAATGCAAAAAGTAGTTGTCTATCACACAGGATATTTTAGAGACATCTCAGACTTAACATATCTCCAAACTAAATTCATTATCTTTAGCTCACTCTAAAGCTTTATCTTTTTCAAAATTTACCATTTGTTTCAAAGTTATCATCATTTATCTGGTCTCCCAGGTATATAGACTTAAGGCTTATCTCTGTTTATCCTCATATTCCACATTTGTCATCTATCTCAACAACATCAGTACCATAAGGACCCTTCTCTCCACCCATGCAACTTCCACCTTAATTCTCATTTTCTCTTGCCTAGATTATTGCAATAATCTCCTAAGTGGTAGCCCTGTCTCAGGTTTCTCATCATTATAGCTTATCTTCAATATTGTTACAAAAGTAGTTTTTCTTAAGTACACACATAGCCAAATAATTCGCCTATTTATTAAATTTTAGATAAAACATATTTTCCTATTTGGCTTATAAGGACCTTTACAACATACTCATATTTATATTTCCAGCTTCACTGGGCATTATTCCCCTTTTGAGATCCACCCAAATTGGCCTTGTCTCAATTCCTCACTTATGGCATTCCACATTCTCTGGGATTTCTCCCCCCCCCCCACAGTGATCATATCTGGAATTCACTTCATTATTTATTTTCTTATATAGTTATTCTTTTTTTGTAAAAGGAAGCTTAAATTCTACCACATAGCTCCTTTCTTGGTCTTTTCAACTACTTGTGTCCTTCCTCTCAGCCTCTCTTTATTTAATTACTGTTGTGTATGATCATATTCATTCTCTTTATATTTATTTGATATATATTTGTACATGTACTTGCGTCTTGCATAAGAGCCAAAAGTTCTTATGAGTAGCTACTATTTAATTTTTATAGCATATCTCTAATACCTATCATAGTGACTGGCATATAGATTCATAATAATGCTTGTTGATTTATTGAATAATTGGATGATAGATCAAAGATGAGGAAAAGAGACCAATCAAAAGGCTGCTGCCATGGTGCAGAATAAGCAATGAGGTTTCACATTCAAGTAAGTGATGGCTATTTGAATAGAAAAATGCAATAGATATAAGAGATGTTGTGGATGTAAAGCTAACAGGATGTGGGAAGTGATTGTATCTGATAAAAGAATGAGAAAATGAGGATGATTCCACTGTGATGAACCGGGTGATTAGAAATATTATCATGTATCTGGGCAGAATTAAGATGGCAGAGAGTAGACAAGTCTTTGAGCTCTTCCTGTCTTCCCTCAGCATCAGTTCCAAATGAAGCCTTTGAACATATTTGGAGTGACAGAATCTACAATTATTTGGAGTATAACAAATTTCCACTGGAAGATATTTTGGAAGAACATCAGGAAATAACGGTCTCAAATCAATCAGGCAGGTTAGGGAGGCAGCTCAACACAGGTCCAGCACAGGGAGATCCTGCACTTTGAAAGAACCAATTGGGAACTAACTCCTACTCAAAATAGAGCATCATGAACTACTCTGTCCTGATTTAGAAGCCAGTGGATCAGCAGACTATCTGTGAGACCTCCAAAGCAACTACAGAATGCAAATAGTGAGCCCCTGAACCTCAGCAAAACAAGTGGGACTTGGCCATATTTACCCAGCACAGGAAGGAAATCAGCAGCACTAGTCCCAGGGCATCAGGAAGCCATTGTTGCCTGTAGAGGAAGCTTGAAAAAAATCTTCCCTTTGTTCTAAGAGCAAATCTCAAACTTTAAAAATGAACAAAAAAAGCAAAAAGAGCTTTGTCCATAAATAGCTAGTATAGAGACAGAGAAGAACAGATCTTGAACCCTGAGGATACTAAAGGCAAAACATCTCATTACTTGAATGTAATGGAGCCTCAAAGGATGATAAGAGTTGTTCTCCAAATAAAAAGACTCTCTTAGAAGAATTCAAAAAGAATCTTAAAAAGAGAGTTTAGAATAGGGAAAGTAAATAAAAGCTTTGGAAAAGAAGCACAGAAACTACCTGAAGAAAATCACTCCTTAAAACAGATTTGGCAAAATGGAAAAAGAAAACAATTCCTTGAAAAACAGAATTCATGAAATGGAAAAAAATCCAATGAACAAAATAACTCATTTAAAAGTTCAATTTGGAGGTACAAAAGCTAATTGAAGAAAATAATTCACTAAAAGTTACAATTAAACAAATGGAAGTGAATCACTCAATGATACATCAACAATCAAACAAAACAAAATAAAACAAAACAAAAGAAAGAAAAAACACAAGAAAATATAAAACACATAATTAGAAAAACAACTTACTTGGAGAACTAATGCAAAAGGGACAATCTAAGAATTATTGGACTACCTCAAAACCACAATGAAAAAAAAGCCTGGACAACATCTTTAAAGAAATCATCAAGGAAAACTGCGCTGATGACCTAGAACCAGAGGATAAAATAGCTATTGAAAGAATTCACCAATTACCTCCTAAAAAGACCTCAAAAATGAAAATTCAAAGGAATATTTGGCAAAATTTTAGAATTATCAGGTAAAGGAGAAAATAATGTAAGTAGCCAGAAAGAAACAATTCAAATATGAAGGAATTATAATCAGGATTACTCAGGATCTAGCAGCTTCCATTTTAAAAGATCAAAGGGTATGGGATATGATATTCCAGAGGGCACAGGAGCTTAGACTACATCCACAAATCAACCATACAGCAAATTTAAATCATACAGCAAAATTAAGCATTATCTCTCAGGAGAAAAGATGGACATTCAATGAAATAGATTTTCATTTATTTTTGATGAAAAGCTGAGAGCTGAACAGAAAATTTGATCTTCAAATACAGAACTCAAGAGAAGCATAAAAAGTAAAAAGAAAAGGAAAAATATGTTTTTTAAAGGTTGGAATGATAACATCCCTAAATGTGAGATGATATGTTTAAATCTTGAGAACTGTATCTTTTTAAGGAGTATACTTAGAGGGTGTAGGTTTAACTTGACTTTATTATGATGATATACAAAAGAAATTAGAGGTGGAAAAAGAATTGTACTGGAAGAAGAGGAAAGGGGAGATAAAATGGGGTAAATTATATCACATGAAGAGGCAAAAAAAGACCTATTGCAATTAAGGAAAAGAAGAGAGGTAGATGAACAGTGTGTGAACCTTACTTTCATTAGATTTTGCTCAAAGAGAAACTATGAAACATATTTAATTTGATTGAGAAACTTTTCTTATCCTGTAGGGAAGTAGCAGGGGAAAGCAGAAAGGAAAGGGAGATTAATAGAATGAGAACAGAAATAGAAGGAGAAAGGGAGGGAAGGGCAGATTGAAGGAAGTGATGGTCAGAAGCAAAACACTGGGGAGAAGCAAAAGGGGGATGGGAAAGAGAAAAGTATAACTTGGGAAAATATCACCAGCATGAAAAATGAAAAGAGTGAATATGCCACTAATGAAAAAGATATTAAAGCAATAATCAGGAGCTAATTTCCCCAACTATATGGCAACAAGTTTGATAATCTAATTGAAATGAAATTAATGTTTACAAAAATATCAATTGCCCAAGTTAACAGAAGAAGAAATAAAATATTTAAATAGTATGATTTTAGAAAAACAAATTGAACAAATCATTAATTAATGAACTCCTTGAGAAAAAATCTCCAGGGTCAGATGGATTCATAAGTGAATTCTACCAAACATTTAAAGAACAATTAATTCCAATACTATGTAAACAATTGCGAAAAATAGGTAAGGAAGGAGTACTGCCAAATTCCTTCTATGACACAAATTTGGCACTGATACCTAAACCAGCAAGAGCCAAAACAGAAAAAGAAAATTATAGACCAATCTCCCTAATGAATATCAATGCAAAAATCTTAAATGAAATATTAAAAAGATATTACAGCAACTTATCAACAGGATAATAATGCACTATGATCATGTGGGATTTATATCAAGAATTCATGGCTGGTTCAGTATCAGGAAAGCTATTGCCATCATTGACCAAATCAATAACAAAACCAACAGAAATCATATGATAATCTCAATAGATGCAGAAAAAAGTTTTTGACAAAACAGAGCAACCATTCCTATTAAAAAAAACACCAGAGAAAATAGGGATAAAGGGACCTTTCCTTAAATACAATAAGCAGTATCTATCTAAAACCAAGAATAAGCATTATTTATAATGGAAAGAAGCTGGACAACTTTTGAAAGAAATCAGGTGTGAAACAATGATGCCCATTAACACCATTATTATTCAACATTGTATTAGAAATGTTGGCTTTATAAATAATAAAAGAAAAAGACATTTAAAAAATTAAAATAGGCAATGGAGAAATTAAACCAAAAGTCTTTTCAGATGTTATGAAGATATACTTAGAGAATCTTAGAAAATCATCCAAAAACCTAGAAATAATTCATAGCTTTTGCAAAATTTCAGAAAATAAAATCAAGCCACACAAAACACCTGCATTTCTATATATTACTGACAAAGCCCATCAGCAAGAGATTGAAAGATAAATTCCATTTAAGGTTACCATAGGGAAAATAAAATACGTGGGGGGTCTACATGCCAAGACAAACCCAAAAACCATATGAACACAATTGCCAAACACTTTTCACACAAATAAATCCAAATATAAACAATTGGAATATTTATTAATTATTCATGGTTAGGTTGAGCTAACATAATAAAAATAACAATTCTGCCTAAATTACTCTACTTGTTCAGTCCCGTACCAATCAAACTGCTAAAACATTATTTTATAGAACTAGGAAAAAAAAACAATAACAAAATTCATCTGAAAAAACAAAGTGTCAATAATATCAAGGGAATTAATGAAAAAAAATACAAAAGACAGTAGCATAGCAGTACCAAACCTAAAACTATAGTACAAAACAGCAGACATCAAAACCATTTGGTACCTAGCTAAGAAGTATAGTGGTGGATCAGTGAAATAGATTAGATACACACGACACTATAAACAAGGCCTTAGCTGTACCACATCTAAAATTACATTATAAAGCAGCAGTTACCAAACCCATTTGGTATTGGCTAAGAAATAGAATAGTTTATCAGTGAAATAGGTTAGGTACAAAGGATAAAACAGTTAATAACTTTAATAATCTAGTGTTTGACAAGCCCAAAGATTCTAGCTTTGGGGATAAGAACTCACTGTTTGACAAAAGCTGCTGAGAAAATTGGAAATTAGTTTGGCAGAAACTAGGCATTGATCCATACTTAACACCGTACACCAAGATAAGATCAAAATGGGTTCATGACCTGGGCATAAAGAATGAGATTATAAATAAATTAGAAGAACATAGGATAGTTTACCTCTCAGACCTGTAGAAGAGGAAGGAATTTATGACCAAAGAAGAACTAGAGAAGAACAAATAAAACTAATGCAGACAAGATTAGAAGGGAAGCTATAAACTGGGAAAACATTTTTACAGTCAAAGTTTCTTATAAAGGTCTCATTTCCAAAATATATGGAGAATTGACTCTAATTTATAAGAAATCAAGCCATTCTCCAATTGATAAATGGTCAAAGGATATGAACAAACAATTCTCAGACAAATAAATTGAAACTATTTCTAGCCATATGAAAAAGGTGCTCTGAATTATTATTAATCATAGAAATGCAAATTAAGATAACTCTGAAATATCCCTACATACCTGTCAGATTGCCTAGAATGACAGAGAAAGATAATGCAGAATGTTGGAGGGGATGTGGGAAAACTGGGACATTGATGCATTGTTGATAGAATTGTGAATATATCCAGTCATTCTGGAGAGCGGGAATTATGTTTCATAACTGTGCATATCCTTTGATCCAGTAGTGTTACTAGTGAGCTTATATCCCAAACAGATTTTAAAGAAGGGAAAGGGACCTATATGTGAAAAAAAATGTTTGTGGCAACCCTTTTCTAGTGGCTAGAAACTGAAATATGAATGGATGCCCATCAATTGGAGAATGGTTGGGTAAATTATGGTATATATCTGCAAGAATGTTTGTGGTGGCCCTCTTTGTAGTTGCCAGAAACTGGAAACAGAGTGGATGCCCATCAATTGGAGAATGGCTGAATAAATTGTTGTATATGAATATTATGGAACAAATTATCGCTCTTAAGAAATGACCAGTGGGATGATTGCAGAAAAGCCTGGAGAGACTTGCATGAACTGATGCTGAGTGAAATGAACAGGACCAGGAGACTATTGTATACTTCAATAACAATTCTATATGATGATCAATTCTGATGGCCATGGCCCTCTTCAAAAATGTGATGAACCAAATCAATTTCAATAGAGCAGTAATGAATTGAAACAGCTACACCCAGCAAAAGAACTCTGAGAGATGACTATGAACCACTACATAGAATTCCCAATCCTTCTATTTTTGTCTGCCTACATTTTTTATTTCCTTCATAGGTTAATTGTACACTATTTCAAAGTATAATTCTTTTTGTATAGCAAAATAACTGTATGGATATATATATATATATATATATATATATAGTGTTTAACTTATACTTTAACATACATCTGGGGAAGGGGGTAGGGGGAAGAAAGGTTTTATAGTTTTTTCTTACAATTATCAATACTAAAAAATTACCCATGCATATATCTTGTAAATGAAAAACTATAATAAAAAAAAGAAAAAAATAAAAAAGGCCTATAGCAATCTAATATTTGATAACCCCCTAAACTCCAGCTTCTGGAATAAGAATTCAGTATTTGACAAAAGTTGCTGGGAAAACTGGAAAATAATATGTGACAAACTCAGCCTAGATTTACATCTCACACCTTATACCAAAATAAGATGAAAATGGATACATGATTTGAACCTAAAGGATGATACCATAAACAAATTAAGGGAACAAGAGATAATATACACATCAGATTTTTGGAGAAGGGAGGAATCTATGAACTAGAAAACAGTATGAAAGGCAACTTTGATTACATCAAATTAAAAAGTTTTTGCACAAACAAAACCAACAGAAACAAGTTAAAAGAGAAGAACAAAGTTTTGGGGTAAATCTTTATAGCAAGCGTTTCTAAAAAAGGTATCATTTCTAAAATATATAAAGAAATGTGTCAAATTTATCAGAATACAAGTCATTCCTCAATTGATAAATGATCAAAGGATATGACCAGGCAATTTTCAGATGACAAAAATTAAAGCTTTATCTAGTTATATGAAAAAATATGTTGCAAATCACTCTTGAGTAGAGATATGCAAATTAAATCAACTCTGAGGTACCACCTTACACCTCTCAGATTGGCTAAGATGACAGGAAAAGATAATAATAAATGTTGGAGAGGATATAGGAAAACCGGGACACTAATGCATTTTTGGTGGAGTTGTGAACTGATCCAACCATTCTGGAAAGCAATATGGAACTATGCCCAAAAAATTATCAAACTGTGCATATTCTTTGATCCAACATTGTCTCTACAGGGTCCTTTTCCCAAAGAGCTCATAAAAAAGGAAAAAGGACCCACGTGAAAAACATGTTTGTAGTAGCCTTTTTTATATTGGCAAAGAACTGGAATCTAAGTGGATGCCAATCAGTTGGGGAATGGCTAAATAAGTACTGGTATATGAATGCTATGGACTATTATTATTCTATAAGAAATGTTCAACAGGATGATTTCAGAAAAGCCTGGAGAGACTTACATGAACTGATACTAAGTGAAGTGAGTAGAACCAAGAGAACATTGTACAACAACAAAATTATGCCACATTCAATTCTGATGGATGTGGCTCTTTTCAATAATGAGGTGATTCAGGCCAATTCCAGTATTCTTGTGATAGAGAGAACCACCTGAATTCAGAAAGAGGACTGTGGAGACTTAATGTGGATCACAACAAAGTTGTTTTTTCACAATTTTTGTTGTTATTTGCTTATTTTTTTGTTTTCTTTCTTATTTTTCCCTTTTGATCTGATTTTTCTTGTGCAGCATGATAAATATGAAAATATACACAGAAGAATTGAACATGTTTAGCATATATTGGATTACTTGTTATCTAGGAATGGGATGCTGAGAAAAGAGAGAGAAAAATTTGGAACACAACAATTTATTTGAAATGTTTTATGTTGAAATTATCTTTGATTATATTTTGAAAATAAAAAGCTATTTTTTTAAAAGGAATATGATGTTCTCAGTATCAGGAGTGTTTTAGCACAGGCATGCATTTGGGAGGGCGGATAATAAGTTCTCTTTTGGCCGTATTACATTTGAGGACATATAATTTGAAATGTCCAGTAGGAAACTGTTGATATTAGACAGAAACTCAGGGAAGAAAGCCATGCTGGTTATTGTGTGCTAGTACTTCAAGTCAGAGATCAATGAACAATGACCCATGGGCCAAATCTGGATTGTTTAAAGTTCATCGACTATACAAAAACATGTAGCAAGATAGATTTAGCTTATGATTGTCTACTCCTACCCAGACATGTCTTCCAGTTTTAACTTTCTATTTTATGACTTTAAGGAACCCATTCTACCTCCAACTCTGACTCTCTATGAATCTATTAAATCTAAACCAGTGTAGAAACACCCAGGGTTTTTACAAAAATACAAAGGGTCATAATGTTTGGACATATAATTATACTCAAAATTAGTTTCCTAACTCTGATATTTGGAGTTGAGATATATAATCAGATCCAGATTCATACTTCAAAATGTATTTTTTTTTTGTTGGACCTATTTCCACATAGATTATGTGACATAAACATTTGTGAAATCCAAGTGCCTGTGGACAGACAGCCAATGAATTCCTGCTGGATTAGGTCCAGAAACCATTGTCCTGTCTGAGAATCACTATTCAACAGCATCAATTTTTTTAAAGTTTGTTTTTCCTCCCTTTGTGAATAAATGTACATCTTGGCTAATGGCACATAATCTTAAAATGAAGCCATAAGGAAAATTGCTCAGCTGTTCCTTTCATTGTTCAGAAAGCCTTAAATGCCCTCTTAGAACATAGTATTTTAGCTTGAAACCATATGTTGATATATAAGAAGATATTTATGAGTCCTCTACATTCCCACAGTCCCTGCTTTAATTCTGGCCTTCATTACCTCCCACATGGACTTTTGCAATAATGTCCTGACTGGTCTCCTTGTTTCCAATCCATTCAACACATGCTGCCAAAGTAAATATCCTAAGACAGAATTCTGATTATATCACAATCCTCCTAAAAACCTTCTCTGGCTCCCTATTGCTTATGAGATAAGATCCAAGCTCTTCACTTTGGGATTCAGATTGTTTACAATCAAACTGATATGCATTCTAGATTTTAGGAACATCCTATTTCAAAGAAGAGAAACACAGATAATATTCAATGTTCTAATGTTTGAGAATAGAAGTCATATGAGTGCTCAGATGGAAGTCAGGGGGAAAGGAGAAAGGAATAAACATTTATGTAACAAATACTCTTATGCCAGACCTTGAGCTAAGTGCTTTTTACAAATATGATCACGTTTGATTCTCACAAGAACACTAGGGAAACATCCTCATTTTATAGTTAAGGAAAAAACAAAAAACAAAAAACAAAAACAAACAAACAAACAAAAAAAAAAACAAAAAAAACAAAGTGCAGGGCCACACAGCTAGTAAATGTTTAAGACTAGATTTGAACTCAGATTTTCCCGACTCCAGACCCAGGATTCTATCCACTGCATCACCATTTGCTTCTTATTCAGGCATCATATTCCAAAGGAATGGGAAAATTCCAATGAGGAGAAAAAGAGGAGAATCATGTGGTTGTACAGGCGACTTTCCTTGAATTTTAAGAAGACATGTACAGAAACTATAAGGTAAAGGCAGATACTTAAGATGACTAACAATTCCAGAAGTATTAAAGCACAGATTGAGCTAAAGTTGGCAATCAAAGCTAAAAAAAATATGACTTTGGCAGCTGTGTGTAGGATGGATTACAGAAAGGCAGACTCATAGCAAGGAGCATATTGCAATAGTCCTGGGAAGAGGTGATGAGAGTGGGAACTAAAATGGGGATCCTGTAAGAAGAAGAAAGGGTGTGGAGATGAGAGAAAGTGTTAAGGGTAGCAATATGAAAATGTGACAATTGATTGATTATGGGGATCAATTGAAGTAACTAAGGAAATCACTTGAAGAAGGGAAGCCTTTGAAACCTTCAAATATCGTAAAGGCTTTAATGTAAAAACAGTGATTAGATTTAATCTGTGTAGTCCTAAAAGAAAGAACTAGGATCAGTGAACTTGTTTAAAGGTTAATTTAAGTAATTAAATTAATTCATTTAATGGATGGAAAATTTTTCTAACAATCCATCATGGGAAATTAGAATAAGCTACATCAGATCATTGAATCAGTATGATAATAAATGCTTAACAACTGGCTCTCTGTTAGAAAGAAAGGAAGGTAGACAGATAGGAAGAAAGAAAGAAGAAAATCTAGCATCTATATAGCACTTTTTATGTGCCAATAATTTTTCTCAGTGTTTTACAAGTATTATGATATATATTAGTAATTGTGCTAATAAGTGTTTTACAAATATTATCTCAATTGGTTCTCATAGCTACCTTGGAAGCAGGTTAAGAAACTGAGGCAAAAAAAAAAAAAGTAAGTAACTTGCTTGTGATCAAACAACTAGAAAATATCTGAGGCTATATTTGAATTCAGGTTCTAACTCTAGGCTCAAGGTTGAGAAACTTAGTGTGCCACCTAATTGCATATATAGAAGGACATACATTTAAGTTTAATCTGCTTTAGGATGGATTCAGAAAAACCTGAGAAAGTAAAATGAGCAGAACCAGGAAAACATCTCAAACAGTAACAGTAATATTGTTTAATGATCAATTGTTAATGGCTTGGCTATTTTTATAAAGACAAGAATCAAAGACAATTTGAAAGGACTCATGAAAAATGCTATCTTCCTCCAGCAAGATGACTGATGAACCCTGAATACTGATTCAAGAACATTTTTTCACTTTATTTTTCCTAGGGTGTGTATGTGTGTGTGTTTGTTTGTTTGTCTGTGTGTGTATACATATGTTTTCTTTTATAACATTACTGATACAGAAATATATTTTGTATGATTTCACAAGTATTATATTGCTTGTCTTCTCAAGAAGTAGTAGAGGGGTTGGAGAGATGAAGAGTATTTGAAAGTCAAAGTTACAAAAAGTGAATGTTAAAATTTAAAAAAATTGGGAAATAATTAGCAAAATAAATTATATTTTAAAGGTTTAATTTTCCTTATTAACATTTTCTCCACCACTTTCTTAAATTTGATAATTAATAAACCAATAAATCAAGCCCTGATTTTTAGGATGTGACTATTTCCAAGGTATAAATGTTCCTGCTGAACATTTATCAGTCAACTCTCCTGAGTCAGTTTGAGATGGTTTAAGTATACTTCTGGTTTTCCCTCACAAGAGGTTTTTAAACTATAAGTACATGACTGTTGTATAGGAGATTTCCTAGGATTGAATGACTTGCCTAGGATCATAAGGTTAGTAGAAAGCAGAGCTGAAATTTGAGACCAGTTGTTTGAATATAAATATAGTCCTCTTTTTACTATATGATGTTGATATAACTGAAAATTCCTCACTTCCCATATTCACCTAAGACAGGAAACTACCATAACATTGTTTAGGGAATAGGAAGGTAAATAGAATGATGTTCCTAGAGTGAGGAAGAGCTGAGTTCATAAACCGACCTCAAACATCTTCTAAGCAGCAAGTTTTTTAGCCTTTCTTAGCCAAAATTTCCTAATAAATGAAAACAGCATAATAATAACACCTATTTTAGAGGGTTATTGTAAAGATCAAATGAGATTACATATTATGGCATGTTTTATAAACCATAAAGTATTATATGAATGCTTGTTGTTATTATCAGAGACTTTCAGTCCTTTGATAAACCTTAGAGTGATAAATGAAACTAAGTGCTTCTTTTGGACAAAAGGTCAGACTTTTAGTTTTTCAGAGCTACCCCCATTTGGTTCTTTTTAAATCTTGCCACTCTTTGCTTCTTGGAATAATGTACTTATAAAGCTGGAAAGTTTCTAAGTAAATCCTTAATTTTACAGTTGAACAAAATGAGAGTTGGGGTAGGGGGGATGTAGAATTGCTCATCCAAATGTAACAGTGCTAGATATGGAATTTTAAATCATATCTTCTGGCTCTTAAGTCTAATGCTCTTCTCACTGTCCCACACTACTCTCTTACCAAGATTTTTTTCCCCTTTGAAAACTCTTGCTCCCTGAAGATTCCTTACAAAAATGCAACAATTGCTACTCAGACAAAAATTACTCAAGAGGAGTGAAGTTCAAGGCTGACATCCATTCAGTGAACATTTCATTAAGCACACTGGCTAAAAGTGAGGTTTGTGCCAGTCAATAATTTTTGTGACCTTGGGCAAATTCCTTAACCCCAATTGCCTCAGCAAAGATAAATATTTATTTATTTATCTTTGCTGAGGCAATTGGGGTCATTCAGCTAGTAAGTGCTAAGTGTCTGTGGTCAGATTTGAACTCAGGTTCTCCTGACTTCAGGGCTGGTGCTCTATCCACTGCACTACCTAGCTGCCCCTGTGTCTTCTTTTGATTGATAGAAATGTAATATTAATGTTAATAAAGAAGGGGGAAAATGGAAAAAATAAAACCAAATGAAGGGGGAAAAGTGATTGTGCATATGCTCATATATTTTCTTTTTTTCATTTTCTTTTCCTTTTTAGAATTTAAAAAAGAAAAAGTGAATATCAACTTTAATAGTGTGGGGAGAAAATTATGCTGTTTATTCCTGGTACTAATTCTAAACTTCTCTTCTGTGTATTTAACATGGATTTTTTGTTATTTTCATTGTCTTTTCTTCAATAGTTTTAGCCTAGATGCATGTTTCTCTTTGGATTCTGCTTTATTCATCCTTCATCCTTCATCACTTCATAGGTCTTCCATTATTTCTTTGTATTCTTCAATTTTGTCATTTCTTTTTTTTTATTTAGAATTTTTTTCCCACAGTATATATGCATGAGTAATTTTTTTTATAATATTATCCCTTGTATTCATTTTTCCAAATTATTCTCCCCCTCCCTCCACTCTCTCCCCCCAATGACAGGCAATCCCATACATTTTACATGTGTTACAATATAACCTAGATACAATATATGTGTGTAAATACCATTTTCTTGTTGCACATTAAGTATTAGATTCCGAAGGTATAAGTAACCTGGGTAGATAGACAGTAATGCTAACAATTTACATTCACTTCCCAGTGTTCCTTCTCTGGATGTAGTTATTTCTGTCCATCATTGATAAACTGGAAGTGAGTTGGATCTTCTTTATGTTGAAGATATCCACTTCCATCAGAATACATCTTCATACAACATTGAAGTATACAGCGATCTTCTGGTTCTATTCATTTCACTCAGCATAAGTTGATGTAAGTCTCTGCAAGCCTCTCTGTATTCCTCCTGTTGGTCATTTCTTACAGAGCAATAATATTCCATAACCTTCATATACCATAATTTACCCAACCATTCTCCAATTGATGGGCATCCATTCAACTTCCAGTTTCTAGCTACAACAAAAAGAGCTGCCACAAACATTTTGGCACATACAGGTCCCTTTCCGCTCTTTAGTATTTCTTTGGGATATAAGCCCAGTAGTATCACTGCTGGATCAAAGGGTATGCACAGTTTGATAACTTTTTGGGCATAGTTCCAAATTGCTCTCCAGAATGGCTGGATTCTTTCACAAACTCCACCAACAATGTATCAGTGTCCCAGTTTTCCCACATCCCCTCCAACATTAATCATTATTTGTTCCTGTCATCTTAGCCAATCTGAATTTTGTCATTTCTTATGAAAAATTCCATTCTATTACATTCATTTGTTTAGACGTTTTCCAATTTGGGGGCATCTGAGTTTTTTCCTCCCTAATTTCTCTGCTGTTAGAAAGAGTACAACACGAATATTCTATTACATTTATTCACTATTGTTTAGTCATGTCCTAATTTTGGCCTACCTTTTTTAATTCTATTTTTTTTTCTATCACAATGAATGCAACTAAAGATGTTTTTGTACAAATACATGTTTCCATATTGGGCCTATTTCATTATAATTTCAATAGTAGGAATCTTGGACAAGACAGCTTGAATATTTTTATACTTTCTATCCATTATTTTAAAATACTTCATCAGAATTTAAGTTGTGAACAACAAAGACAGAGTTGATGAAATGTAAAAGTAATGCCTTTTTAGGAGTAATTGAAGCATTTCCTATCTTGTGGGGATCTGAGAATTTTTAGTAATTCATTTTTTTATGAAAATGTCAGAAATGAACTGTATTACTTTAGTACATTTTATTCTGCTGCTCATTTTTACAGCAATAGATGTAGGATATATCCTGGATGGTGAACCTAAATTAATGTGTCTTAACTCACTAAGGCAAAATAGCTCTAAAAAAGACAGGGTCTCTACCTTTTGCCTGGAAAGTAATGATAAATCTCATAGCTGATACCTTAAGGGAGCCGAACTTTAGAGGCCTTTGCCTTCTTTAAGAGAGCACCTAGTAGCATCTAGCCAAGCTCGAGATTGAAGATAATAAAGATTGCAGATGAACATTGAATAATAAGTCTAGAAAGTTCAACAAATTGAACTACCTAATGGAGAGGCTATACCCTATGAAGAACCAACCCAGAATGGCAGCAGAGTAACCATCAACAATGACATGCTCCACATTGAACTTTATATTAGCAATTCTGCAGAGAGAGGAAGTATTGCTAGGCTCTGTAGATCCAGATTTGGGACTTGCCACATGTACTGCCTATATTTGAACCTGCTATTATTGAATTTTAATATCATGTGAACTCTTTCCTACTCATGGAATTTGATTATGTTTATGGGAAAAATTTGCCTGAAAGTTTTGTGGGGAATGTTTTGTAACTACTGCTCTGCTATATCATTTGAGCAAATACTTTTGCTAAAAGCAAATTGATCTTCTAGGTGATTATTAGTATGAAGTATATCATTGGGAGTCTGTGAGCCATAGTGATAAGAATAGATTGACCCCAAAGGTTTTCCCTGAATCTAAGACAGCAACTGTCAAGTTTGGAAAAAATATTTGAGAAGTGTTCTTACTGCACACTGTTTTAAAAAATACAAACCTGCTAATAGTGTATCAATGTGACTCTTTCCCTATAAGCATTCCTGCACTAAATTCTATTGATTTAGTAGGTGTAACATGGTTTATCAAATGGTTTTTAATGTGCATTAAATTATTAGAGAATCTGTTTTCCTCTTCATGTGCTTTTTGATGGTTTTCATTTCTTCTTTCAAAAACTCATTATATCCTTTAGCCCTTTATCCACTGGAGAATGATTCTCACTCCTAGATGTAAGTGACATGTACAAATGAACATAGCCTCCAGGCTTCTCTTAAGTATATTATTTAGCAATTGCTATTAGCAGAAAATTCCAACATAATTTAAATTTTCACATATTGAGGAATTGGACATCTGAACTTATATGAACTCATTTAAGGAGATTAAAGATACAAAACAATTCAAAAATTAAGAAAGTAAGAAAAAAAATAATGTTAGAGTGGGGAGAAGGAATAGTTTCATAGGCATGTCATGAATTACATACCATGATATAGTTGGTATGTTTAGTTACTGTTAATTTCCTGTTTCTTCCTAGGCTAAGCTTAATAACTAATGCAGCAGCTCCAGGATAGAGCAGGAAGACTTTTTCATTTTTGCAAACACTAAGCTGGGGACTTAATGCAGCTGTATGACAATAGAGTCCTTACCTATTACAAGTTGTTTTATACCTTCAGGAGAACAGGGAGAAGTTCTTTTTTGTTTTATATTTCAAACTGTATTCAGGCACAATCACTTCTTTCTTTCATGATATATAGCATTTTTGATCATAAATCCTTCTGAATCATTATATTGCTTAGGGCAGCAAAGTCATTCACAGTTGATCATCTTAGAATATTGCTGTTACTTCATTCATAACACATTTCACTTTGTATGATCTTATGGAAGTCTTTCCAGGTTTTTCAAAGAGCATCCTGCTCATTATTTATTTCCCCTTATAATAGCTTTTTATTTTTCAAAATACATGCAAAGATAATTTTCAACATTAACTATTTCAAAACCTTGTGTTCTAAATTTTTCTCCCATGCTCCCCTCCCCTTCCTTAGACAGCAAGTAATCCAATAACAGAACTAGACATCCATTGATCAAAATGTTACTATAAACAAACATAAACACAAACACACAATAAGAAAGAAAAAAGGGAACCAATAGATAGTAAAATTTCATATAGATTTGAAAAGGAATACAGAATAAAAGTCTATTTTATTTTCTTCTTGAAATATGGTTACTGAATTTATAATATCTATAACAACAACAACAACAACAACAAATGGAAAGTGCTGTCTTGGTACATAATAAATACTTCATCTTTGGATATCTTGCAATAGCACTTCAGTGCTCAAGTTTGTGGTTAAGGGGATTCCTGATTTCATTATGAGTTTTTACTCATAATGAAGGTAACTTCTGAAGACAGAACTCTGAGGTTCGAAGTCTGTCATTCAAACTGTTGTATTTCTTAAAATCTGGCATTTCTTCTGTTTGCTTTTAAAATGATAGTTGCATATTCCTAGAGTCTCAAATCTCAGCTACTACATTGTTTCGTATTTTATGGTTTCATTCCATGATAATATTTACTTAAGACATATTGCTAGTGCCAAGATATCTCTATGGGAAACCAGGATTTTGGTGACATATAAGATTGAGCTCAAGCACCCTCCAGAGTAAAGGCAGCCAGCAGGTCACATCCATTAAGAAGACTAATATGAAGGCTTCTGAATCATTAGAGCAGGGTTCCACGGACCCTGTTCCTCTGTTCCCCATAAGGTTTATGCATAGATTTTAAGGAGTCTAAATTCAGATGGGGGAGACATATCTATGTCTTTATTTCTATATACGATACATAGATACCACTCTCTCTCCTCCCATATATATTCACACTCAATACTAAAATGCTAAATTTCAGTTTAAGAAAAAAATATATACACACATAAATGTAAATATATAATAATATAAAAAAAAAATATATATATATATATATATATATATATATATTTATTTATTTATTTTCAATAGCCTTGAACTATATGTGATTTTCAATAGCCTTGAACTGAAACTTGGTATTTTTTAAACTTTTGGATGTAGACAACAGACATGATGCTGAGAAAGGATGCCTAGCTTTCACTATACTGGCAAATATAACCATGCTATATTGAAAAAAAAAAGTTAAAAATTTCTGTTGTAGATCAACTGTCATGCTTAGTTCAGTTTCTCAGATTTTCTTTTAAAAGTTATAAGCAAACTGTGGCATGGGATGTTTTAACTTTTATTTTAAATTTTTATATCACCTACATTTACCAAAACATTTCCTTTCACCCTTACAAAGAGACATCCTTTATAACAAAAAGTAAAACATTATATATATGCATATATATATATATATATGTATATCTCAGCAAGATTAAAACATCAAAAAGTCTGCCATTATCTGTAGTAATGGCAGTTTTTATACTTATTGTACCCCATTTCTGCAAATAAGGGAGGTTGATGCATTCTCATCTATCTCATTTGAAGTCATTTGATCATTATGATTTTACATTATTCTTTTTGAATTGTTTTTACTGCTGGAGCCAATATTAAATTGACTTCCAATATTAAATTTAAACTCTCATTTGAGTGATTAAAATGCCCATATCCTTTGATCCAAATATTTCATTGTTAGACATATTTCCAGGATATATGATAAAAAGGAAGGACCCAAATGTGCTAAATATTTATGTTAGTGCTTCTTGTAGTAGAAATGAACTAGAAACAAAATATTGTCCATTAATAGAGAAAGGGCTAAATCAGTTGTGGCACATGAATTTAATGGACTATTACTATGCTATAAGGAATGATTGGTGAGAGAAATACAAAGAACATAGAAAGAATTACATAAATTGATGCAAAGTGAAGTAAGCAGAACCAGGTTAGAACACTATACACAATGACTACACTTAGTGTAAATGGAAAGAACAACAAAATTTCTTTTCCTTCCCCCTTCCCTCTTTTTACTGTAGCTCCTAAGCTTCTCTCACAATGGGGCTCTCTCTCATAATAATTACTCTCAGTACATATCTTATATAGATACATAGACACTCTCTTTATATATAAAATCTCTCTCCCAAAATATGTCTCATGAGTCTCAATTTATGTTTTTATTTTTCCATAGCCATTCAGATTACACAACTATCATCCAGAAATTTTTTTTTTCAGATTTTGGCATTTCTACTGTTCACCTTTTCAAAATCGTTATATTCCTGCCACTAATTAACCATGTAACTTTGGATAAATGATTTCCTCCCTGTGATCTAGTTTTCTATGATAAGAGGTATTGATTTAGATGAACCTTGTTTTTTCTTCTAGTTTGAGCAATGTAAATGTTTCAAGTATTATATGATTTCAACGGCAAAAGTCTTCTTCCCTCCACTTCAGTAGATTCCAACCAATGTGGGAGAGATCTTAATTTAAAAAGGATACACCCACTGTATCCTGGGCTATTTCCAGTTATCCTGAATTACATCTTGGCACTGGACTTTCATGATTACAAAGAACGGAGCAAGTGCTGATTACTTTGCAGCTTTACTTCACTTAAATACAATTTATGTTTAAGTGAAGACATGACTCCATGGTGCCATTAATCCTCATTCAAAATTGAACAAAGGACAATAACAACAAGATCCCCAAAACTCCATGCCACATTTGAATTTATCGAGTTTTTGTGGCTGATGATATTTGTATACTGGTGAGGAGCCGTACCATACTTTATTAGACTACTTCTTAGTTGACAAGCACAGTCTGCCAGTGTACCCAGGGCTAATTGTCTTTCCATGTTGTTGGAAACTGAAAAAAAAATCTGTTTCACTGATAAATCCTTTGAAATCCTTGTTCTTTGATTCCATTCAAAAAATGCCATAAGTCTTTCAGTCCTAACTTTTCCAGCAATTTAATTTCCTTTTTCTTTTTTTCTTTTCTTTCCTAATCTCTCTCCCTCCCTCTCTTCTCTCTTCTTTCTCTCTCTCTCTTCTCTCTCTCTCTCTCTCTCTCTCTCTCTCTCTCTCTCTCTCTCTCTCTCTCTCTCTCTCTCTCTCTCTCCTTTCTCTCTCTGTTAGATTTGTCAACTCAGAAAAAGGAAGGTTAAGATCATTGTGCCAGTATCTGTGTCTTTTTTGCAAATTAATGAACTTTTCCTTTATGATATTAGATAATAAGCGATTTAGTTATAGTATTTAGAATCAGATAGGAAAAGTTTAGTAGGGATATTGATTTACTGCCTATCTTTCATTAAAACACTATGTAGTTTTCTTATGTATATTTTGATGTTATTATTATTTTACTTTTTCTGATAACATAATTGTAATACCTTATTTTTAAAAATCAGTTGATGTATAGCAAATATTATTATAATTAGTAAGAATTATTTTTCATGTTAATTTATTTTAGAAGTATTTCTTCCATGTTACAGATTTTTGGAGTCTGCTTTTTTAAAAAGGATTCTGCCATTCCCTTGAATTTTCCTGGACTATTTAAACCATTCACATTTAAAGTTACAATTATTGGACTTTTTTATATTTTCCTCCATTATTTCTTTTATTTAAATTTTCATCCCCTTCATATTTGAAATCAGTACTATGTTCCTGTTATTAATTTTGTGATTAGTCTTTAATGCTGGTCTGTTTTTACAGACACTCCCCCAGCTCCTTTTTCCTTTTAACAAAATATTCATTTGCTTATTTTTGTTTCTCTTTTTTAACCCTTCTTTTTCCTTGCCTCATTAAGTGGAAGTGTTAAAATATTACCTCCTTTCTAAGAAGTTTTTCTTTGCTTTGTCCTCCTTGTCATTTTTTCTTCACTTCCTCATGTGAAAATTCCCACCAAAGACATTCTATAAAAATGTTTCTGTCATCTACTGCAAATGTTTACATCCTCTCACTGTATAATGTTCTTTGATTGTATCTTTCCTTTTTCCCTTTCTAAGGGAGAGCTTTATTTAGATTTTTCTTGTTCAAGTCTTTCCCTTCCCTGACTTTATCATATTTTCTCAGAGCTCCAACTCTTATTGAGAGAATGCAGTTATCTGTTTATATATGTCTATTAATTATGGAGTTAGAAAGCAAGTATTCTCTGTCCTTTTTATATCTTATCCTCTCCTACCCCATTCATATAAACTTCTCACTTTCTTATTTTCTTTTCTATTGAAAATTATTGATTCACTTATTAAGCATGAGAGGACCTTAGTAATAGCGACTAGCATTTCTTTAGTGCTTTTAGATTTGCAATACACTTCAAATATGAAAACTCATTTTATCTCGATTTAGTCTATTACACATTTATTCAATTCTTCCTCCATTACTTCTACTGATTCTTTTAGTTCCTCTTAAATATTTAGATTCTTGATGATTCCTCTTTTTTCTTTCATTTACACCATAATTTTATTCTTCTCTTCAAAAAAACAAAAACCACTTCTCCCCAAAATAGCCTATAAACATCAAATTATTTTATTATTTAGCTCTTTTTTGATAATCATACTCTATCTTTCTACTATTTTTGCTTGATTTTAGGACCTTTCACACTTTACCTACAATCTATCTTTTCAGCCTTGCTAGTTTTGTGACCTTTTCATTTTAAGTAAATAACAGTAATAAAGTTGAGCCAAAAATTCTCTCATCACACTGGTTTCTTTAAAAATTCAGCACAAAAACCATCTTTCACACAAGGCTTTTCCTGATCCCCCTTATCTACCAGTGCCTTCCTCCTTCCCAAAATTATATTGCATGTAATTGTTTCATTTGTTATATTTGTTTTCATTTTGCCTATATTTTGTATATTCTTTATCTTTATAGAATGTAAATTCTTTGAGGGCAGGGACTATTTGTTTTGTGTTTGTATTCATAATGCCTGGGACAATGCCAGACACAAAGTAGGAAATAAGTAAAAATAAGAAAAAAAACAAAAAAACAAAAACAAAAACACTACACACTCAGTTGATTAGTTTGGCTTATTTTTTCTTTATTGATATTAGTGATAGTATTATCATGAAGACAAAAGAAATATTGAAAATGTGTCAATAAAATGATTTTAAGGCTGGAATTGCTTTTAGAAGGTACTCACTTATTTCCTGTCTTCTTTCTTCATTGTTAGGTGTGTTGTCATCTCCCACACAGAACAGGCTCACTGAGTATGCTCACGAAGAAAGAGAGAGCACTTTTTTTATTATTTTTCCCCTGAGCTCTCTTAGGGCTAAAGCCAGCTGCCATTTTTCAATCTTAAAACATTTTTAGAAAATCTTCAGGGTTAAGAGATTGGGCCCTCTGAAATGCACACTTGCCTTCCTTAATACAGTGGGCATGTTTTCTTAAAACAGGTCAAAAGTAAATATGTCAAAAGATGTTACTGTTTTGAATACAGTAAAAAGAAAATCAAATATTTGAGATCCATATCATTAGAACCAGATGGCTCCCCCCAAATTGTTTTGGCTGAAACAGAGCTGACGGCAGTATAGCCTATATCTTGGCTTCAGTTGGAAATGCAATCAAGGTTGCCACTGCTGATGATCTGCCTGGTGGGAGATGTGAATGGCTCTGGTGCCCTGTCTGACTAGGCAATGTGCGGTTTCATGGAACCTTTCTGTGGAGCCAGGGCATTGGGAATTGAAGGATTGGCCACCTTATGGAAATAGGCTTTGGGGTTCCAGGGGGTGGGAAATATTTGTTTGATTGAAAAGTCATACTTACTTAAAACTGATGCTATTTCAATATATACTATGATAATGTGCTTGCCCTTACCACATTTTGGAAACTGTGATTAGTGCACTTTTAAGTTTTTTTTATAAAAGAATTATCAGTAGCAAAAACTTATTCATAGATTTTCATGATGTTTGATTAGGGGATTAATATTTTCTTTTTTTTTAATTAAATCTTTTTTGTTTTTTTCAAAAATATATGCATGGACAATTCTTCAACATTAGCCCTTGTAAAAAATCTTGTGCTCCAATTTTTGTCCCCCCTTTTCCCCCACACTCTCCCCTAGATGGCAAAATAATCCCAATATATGTTTAAAACATGATCGAATATGTAGTTTCTATGAAAAAAATAAAAATCGACAAAACCCTTAGTAAAATCTGATTAAAAAAAGGAAAGAGAAAAAGCAAAATTGTTTAGTCTTGAAAAATGAAAAAGGGAGAAACTCACCATTAATGAAGAGGAAAATTAGAAACAATAGTTTAGGAGCTACTTTGCTCAACTTTATGGCAATAAAATTCGATAACTTAAAATGAAAATGGAAGAATACCTTAAAAAAATAAAGCTTTCCCAGATTAACAGAGGGAAGAAGTAAGTAGTCTAAAACAGTCCCCCATTTCAGAAAAAGAAATAGAAACAAGCTAATAACCAACTCCCTAAGAAAAAATCCCAAGGACCAGATGGATTTTATATGTGAAATTCTACCAAAACATTTAAAGAACAAACTAAACTCCAATGCTATATAAAACTATTTGAAAAAAAAATAGGAAATTGAAGGAGTTTCTACCAAATTCCTTTTATGACACAGACTGGTACTGATACCTAAACCAGGTAGATTGAAAACTGAGAAAAAAAAAAACTATAGACCAATCTCCTTAATGAATATTGATGCTAAAATCTTAAATAAGATATTAGCAAAAAGACTTCAGAAAATCATCCCCAGGATAATACACTATGATCAAGTAAGATTTATACCAGGAATGCAGGGCTAGTTTAATATTAGTAAAACTATTAGTATAATTGACCATATTAATAATCAAATTAATAAAAACCATATGATCATCTCAATAGATGCAGAAAAAGCATTTGATAAAAATCCAAACATCCATTTCCTACTAAAAAACGCTTGAGAGTATGGCAATAAATGGGACTATTTCCTTAAAAATAATAACGAGCATATATTTAAAACAGTCAGTAAAACATCATATGTAATGGTGATAAACTGGAACCTTTCCCAATAAGATCAGGAGTGAAAACAAGGTTTGCCCCACTATCACCATTACTATTCAACATAGTACTAGAAAATGCTAGCCCTCAGCAATAAGATCTGAGAAAAGAGATTCAAGAAAATTAGAGTAGGAAAATGAGGAAAATCAAAACTATCACTCTTTGCAGATGACATGATGGTATACTTAGAGAAACCCCAAAGGACTCTGCTAAAAAAGTTATTAGAAAATAATTCACAACTTTAGCAAAAGTTTTCAGGATACAAAAACAAAATCCACATAAAATCCTCAGCATTTTTTTATACATTACCAAACACAATCCAAACAGCAAAGAGATACAAAGAGAAAATTCCATTCAAAAATAAACTGTTTTGATAGTATAAAAATATTTGGGGAATATATCTACCAAAAGGATAGTTTAGGAAAATATATGAGCAAAAATTACGAAAACACTTTGCCACAAAAAATAAAGTCAGATTTAAAATAATTGGAAAAGGACATTCAGTGCTCTTGGATAGGCCAAGCAAAATGTAATTAAGATGACAATACTCCCTAAACTAATCTATTTATTCAGTGCCATACCAATCAAACTCCCAAGAAAACTATTTTTAATGACCCTAGAAAAAAAAAACAAAAAAACAAACAGAATTTCATATGGAACAAACAAAATGTCGAGAATTTCAAGGGAAGTAATGAAAAAAAATTAAATGAAGGTAATCTAGCTGTACCTGATCTAGAAACTATATTATAAAGCAACAGTCGCCAAAAACCATTTGGTATTGGCTAAGAAAATAGACTAATTGATCAGTGGCATAGGTTTAGGTTTCACAGGGCAAGATAGTGAATAATAATAGCAAATCTAGTGTTTTGACAAACCCAAAGATCCCAAAATTTTTGGGGATAAGAAATTCATTATTTTGATAAAAAAACTTCTGGCAAAAACTGAAAAATTAGTATGGCAGATACTAGGGCATGGACCCCACATTTAAACACCACATACCAAGATAAGATCAAAATGGGTCCAAGATTTAGGCATAAAGAATGAGATCATAAATAAATTAGCAGAACATAGGATAGTTTTACCTCTCAGACTTGTGGGAGGAGGAAGGGAAATTTTGTATCCAAAGGAGAAACTAGAGATCATTATTGATCACAAAATAGAAAAATTTTTGATTACACCAAAATTAAAAAAGTTTTTTTGCACGAAACAAAAACTAATTACAAAACAAGATTAGAAGGGAAGTAAACAAAATTGGGAAAAACATTTTTTACAGTTTAAAGGTTTCTGATAAAGGGCCCTCATCTCCAAAAATATACAGAGAATTGACCTTTAATTTTATAAGAAAATCAAGCCCATTCTCCAATTAAAAAAAATGGTCAAAAGGATATGAAACAGACAATTTTTCAGATGATGAAATTGAAAAACTATTTTCCACTCATATGAAAGTGTTTCCAAGTCACTATTGATCAGAGAAATGCAAATTAAGACAACTCTGATATATCATTACACCCCCTGTCAGATTGGCTAAGATGACAGGAAACAAAATAATGATGAATGTTTGGAGGGGGCTGTGGGAAAAACTGCAAACACTGATGCATTGTTTGGTGGAGTTGTGAAAGAAATCCAATCATTCTGGAGAGCAAATCTGGGAAATTATGCCCAAAAAAAGTTATCAAAATGTGCATACCCTTTGACCCCAGCAGTGCTACTCCTTGGCTTATATCCTAAGGGAAAATACTAAAGAAGGGAAAAGGGGGCCTGTATGTGCCAAAAATGTTTTTGTGTCAGCCCCTTTTTTGTAGTGGCTAGAAAACTGAAAAAAATGAAATGGATGTCCCATCAATTGGAGAAATGGTTTGGGTAAAATTATGGTATATGAAATGTTTATGGAATATTATTGTTTCTGTAAGAAATGACCAACAGGAGGAATACAGAGAGGCTTGGAGAGACTTACATTAACTTATGCTGAGTGAAACGAATAGAAACTAGGGGATCATTTATACCCTTCAAACAATGATACTGTATGAGGATGTATTCTGATGGAAGTGGATAACTTCAACATAGAGAAGAGCTAATCCAATTCCAATTGATCAATGATGGACAGAATCAGCTACACCCAGAAAAGGAACACTGGGAATGTAATCTGTGAGCATATTTTGTTTTTGTTTTTGTTTTTTTTTGTTTTTTCTTCCCAGATTATTTTTACCTGCCGAATACAATTCTTCCTTTGCAACAACAACAAAATTCGGTTCTGCACATATATATTGTACCAAGCATATACTATAAGATATTTTAATATGTATGCAAAATGCCTGCCATCTAAGGGAGGGTGTGGAGGGAAGGAGGAGAAAAAAATTCTTAACAGAAGGGAGTACAAAGGATTCATGTTGTAAAAAAAAAAAAAAAAAAACCTATGCATATGTACTGTCCAAAAAATATTATAAACTATAAAAATTTTATTTAAAAAATGATAGAATATGTTATTAAAATCCAATATATGCATAAAATATTTTATGCAAATTATTGTGGCCCACACAAGAAAAAATCAAAGCAAAACCAATAAAAAAGAGAGAAAACAAAGTAAAAATGCAAGTAAAAGAAACATCAAAAAAGAGTGAAAATGCTATGTTGTGAAAACTACACTCAGTTTCTCACAGTCCCTTTTCTCTGAGTGTAGATGGCTCTTTTTCATCATTGGACCCAATTGGAAACTGGTTTTGAATCATCTCATTGTTGAAGAGAGCCATGTCCATCAGAATTGATCATCCTATAATCTTGCTGTTGCTGTGTATAATGATCTCCTGGTTCTGCTAACTTCATTTAGCATCAGTTCATGTAGGTTTCTTCAGGCCTCTCCAAAATCATCCTGGTCATTTCTTACAGAACAATAATATTCCATAATAGTCATATTCCAGAACTTATTCTGCCATTCTCCAACTGAAAGAATTCCATTAAGTTTCTAATTTCTTGCCACTATAAAAATGCCACAAACATTTCTTCAATGTGGGTCCCTTTCCCTCCTTTAAGATCTCTTTGGGATATAAGCCCAGTAGAAACACTGCTAGATCAAAGGGTATGCACAGTTTGGTAACCTTTTGAGTGTAGTTCCAAATTTAGAGCTTAATTTTTTCAAACTCTAAATCTTAGAGAGAAAAGAAGAAAGAAAGAGGAAAGAAGAAACACAAAAGAAAAAAGAGAAGAAAGGAATGAAGAAAGGAAGGAAAAAAGCAAAAAAAAAGAAAAAGGAAAGGAATTAAGTAAAGAAAGGAGGGAGGGAGAGAGGAAGGAGAGAGAGAAGAAAGAACAATTCAATTAAAGCAACATTTACTTTATTACTTTCTGTGTAAAGTGTTGAAAGTACTGATCTTGTTTGATCCTCTTTATCAAAGATGACCAGGACATCAGGGAGGTGATAACTTGCATATGAATTGAATTTGATTGAAGGAGATCTGTGCAAAGTCACCAGCCCCACTTTGTCCTCCAGAGCCAGCTGGGTCCATCAGCTAGATAAAGATCAGAATGACTGGAGATGGCTCTGGATGCAATGGGAGATCTTGGCCTTTTTAAACTAAGGTCTTTAACAGTTTTCTGTGACTGAGGCAATACCCATACAATGATAAAGCTAGTTAAAAAAACAAGGCAGTATGGTTTCTTTTACCTAGTCAGAGAAAAGGCCCTTCCCTAGCAATTACTAAAAAAGTAAGGCCCCTTGAAAAGAATGGATTCATTTCCTTTCCCTTCCCTCCTTCCCTCTCTTTCCTTCCTTCCTTCCTTCCCTCCCTCTCTGTCTCTCTTTGTCTCTATCTGTCTCTGTCTCTGTCTCTGTCTCTCTTTCTTTCTCTCTGTCCTCTCCAAAATCCCCCCAAACCTAGCTCTTAGCACCATGTCCTGGCTTGTAGTAAGCACTTTAAAATGCTTTTCTCTTTCTAAAATAAAAATACAATATAATAATTGACTTTCTGTTTTGGTGTTTGTGGGGAATGCCACTTTTTGTTTCTCATCTTTTGGTGATTGATAAAATGAAGATATTTCTGTTAAGAAAACGTATATGATCAGTTTTTTGTATAGAGAGAAAGAAGTGGGCAAAAATTCTTTGAAAAATAATTTTTTGAAACTATTGTGGAGGATTTTTAGCTAAGAATTATGGATATTCACTAGTACTATTAGCCAGTTTCCTTTTTGCTGAGAATCAAGATTATTAGGAATTGTAATCCCAACCTTTTTCTCATTATTCCATTATTCATCATATTAATGGTACATATGCTTTCTTCTCATTTGCTTCAACTTGAGTTTTCATTGTCTTAGACTTCTCATATAAATGACCTGAAATTTTTTGCATCATCCTTCTTTAAGGGCTCTCTCTTACCTCTGATTTCTCTGATTCCCAAGCTTCTGGAGCAAATGACTTCCAATGATGTTGAGTTATATTCTCTCCCCTTCTGTATTCTCCCCCTGCTTTGACTTGTTCTGCTTCATTAAAGTTTTTACTTTTCCTTGCAATTGATGATTAGGGATTAAATAATATTAAAATTAAAATTTGTAATATCTTTATTTTTGGCTTCATTTCCATTGTCTTTAATTAGGCAACATGACATTCAAGGTGTGCTTTTTTAAAAACAATCATGAATACCATATTGATATTGATGTAATGTTCTGGCAATTTTTAGCAGATTTTCAACTACTACTTCAGAGAGTTACTAGATGTGAAACCCTAGGCAAGTGACTTAATCACTCTGGACTTTTGGTTCCCTCATCTATACAATGAAGAAGTTATACTCAATTTCTAATATCCTTTCAACTTCTAAAATTATGATTCTTATGTGCCATGTTGATTCTATAATGATGATGTTTGGCTCCTGATCATAAGAGTGAGTACATGCAGGTAACAAGCTTTCTGTTATGGTTATTACTGTGGCAATAGTGCTGAGTTTGCTGTCATGTATAGATATAGGAATGTTTTTAAACTCTGCTAAATACTATGAGGGAATACATTTATTCATAATGGTTTTAGCAGATAGTAGCTTTTTTGAAAGGCTATTTTTTGGGTTAATTGATCTGTTCGCTAGATTTGTGCCATCAGCTGAAAAAGTTTTTTTTAAGAATTCCATTATAAGCATGATTTTGAAATCTGTTTTATTTTAGGTATAATTTTTTGGAGTTTGCTTTAAGTGAAGATTTTCAGTGACTTTAAGCTTTTCAAGTTTTCCCTCTTTGGATTTTTGTAACTTTTTGATTTCATCTCTTAGGCTCTTTCATGTAATCTAGGCTTAAGGGTGTTTTTTTTTCCTTTATGATTGCCCTGTACTATTTGGCAGTAGGTTGTTGTGTGACTTGGATAAAGTTAAAGGTATTGTTAACAAAAAAAGCAATATAAGTCCTTGCCTAAAATTGCAAAGATCTGTTCCCAATTTTGTTATGATATAGTGCTGACACATAATGAAAATATTCATATCTTTAGGCCATTTTATGAATGCTTTTGGTTTGCCCATTTTAGTGGTCAGCACCATCTGCACTGAAGCATTTCCAACAGGTATGGTGGTCTTGTCATTTCTTATTTATTTCAATGTGCTTTGTTTTCATTTGGTACCATTTAATTAAGAACCCCACTTGTTATACTATCCTCTATGTCAGCTCATCATCAAGATGGTTTTCAGTAGGGCCAGCCTGAAATTCTATGTTAGCCTGCCTTTTTAACTTAGATTCACTGCAGTAGCTGCAAGTCCAATCATCAGTATTACCCTAAGATCACTTTCTGTAGGTTCACTTAAAGTCAAGCCAAATCAACTCAAGAAATATTATGTGTTTATATTGTATCAGACATTCTTCTAAGTGCTGGGGAGACAAAGCTGAGCTAGCTCACATTTCAGGGTTCTCATCCAGGTCCTCACAGCTAGCAGACAATTTCAGTGACTGCAGTCTCCACTGTGCATAGCCTGACTGGCAATGCTTTGCCCATGTTCTTGCCTCATGATGTGGATGATTGCTTGGGCTTTGAGGAGAATAATGATAATATTAGTGACTTTTCTAGGATATATAGCTAATAAAATATCTAAGGAAGGATTTTAATTCATTTCTTTTCGGCTCTAAATAAGCTCTCTATTCATTATATTATTTAGTTTTGCTTCTTCAGTATTTAGTAGTCTGCAAACTGTTGCACAGATGGACCAAACTAGTGATTTTCATAGTTGAATAATGTATTAGTACATAAGACAAACTTCTTTAGGCTCACTTAAAATCAAGTCATGTCAAGTTGAGGCACTATGCTAAGTGACAGGGATTCAAAGAAAGGCCAAAAAAAGAAGTTCCTATAAAGTTGGTAATACTCTAATGGAAGAGACAATATTGAATAAGCTGTGTATTAAAAGCAACTTAGTGTTAATCTTAAATTTTCATTTTTTTTCAATATCATTATTATTATTGTTTCTTCTGATCCTCAGCTTTATTCACCCATGTCCCTGGAAACACTATTCTTGAGGAGAAGTTTCTGGGAAGATAGCAGAGTGTGTCAGAAAACTTTTGGCTCAGTGGCAGCAAGGTGGCAAATTGAAGAGCCCACCAGCTCTCATGAGGACCTGAGTTCAAATTTGAAGTCAGACACTTAAAAATTACTAGCTGTATGACTCCAGGTAACTCATTTTACCTGAATTGCCTCTCAAAAGCAAACAAACAAACAAAAATTACAAAGCAAAAAAAGGAAATTCTCAAAATTTCCTCTCCCCCAAAAAACAGAATGGCACCTGAGAGGAAATATAGAGCAACAGAAATAAACAGAAGTGCAGGTAAAGCACTTCCCCCCCCCCTTTTTTTTCTTCTTTTTAAAAACAGAGTAAGAAAAAAAAAAGGAAAGCAGAAAAGAAATACAAAACAAAATAAAGCAAAACAAAAAAGAACATTGTCATGTGCCCAGTAGAATGTAGCGAGCTGTCGTCTCCAGGGCTGCTGGATCGCTCTCTGGGAAGAGATCTGCTGTGTCTAATCAAATCTCTCAGACAGATTCTTCTTCCTGTAGTGAACCGTTGTCTCCAGGTAGTTGCTGTTAACTCTTGTCCAGAGAAGTGACTCTTCTTCTTGAATCCTGGCTCTGAATCTCCTCCAGCTCTTATCCTTCTCCAGGCCGATCTGATCTCTGCGCCCAGTGCTCTCTCTTTTATTCTCCAAGAGAATGGGCGTGGGATAATGCAAGGGCTTCTGGGAAGAACCACCCCAGCCAATGGGCTTGCTCCCTCTATCAAGTCAACCTGAGTTCTCACCTTGTAACCGTCCAGAAAACCTGAGTTCTCACCCAGTAATCCTAACATCTCCCCCTTTCTTTTGATTTAGAACATAGGACAGTCATGACCTTGAAACATAAATCCATCAATATGGGAAGTATTACAGATAATTACATAAATTACATAAGCATATAGTAACATAGTAACATAATACATGCTAGAAGTATATGACAAATAACATAATCAAATAATCATAAATTGAAAATTTATAAATGTCCATAAGTCCATTGTCCATTATTCTCATCTTGTGTGAGGAAGTCCAATGATTCCTGCTGGTTTTTAAAGTTCTTTAACAGTCTTCTTATTATCCATGCTCTTTCAGTGTCAGATGTTTCTTAGATCTTCTCCTTTATTTTGAGGTCTTTCTCTTTTTCTGTCTCTCTCTGGTGGACAAGGCGAATATGACTCGTTGGCACCCATCTGATTCCTTCTCCTGCTGAAGAAATACAAGCAAACCCTCTCTCCCAGGCAGTTAACCTATCTAATTTCCTTCTATTTACCACTTTCTAAATCTCTTCTCATCATCTGGCAATTACATTGGAATTGTTTGCACTGGATACAGCCATGTTGGTTTAAAAGGCCTGTATTCTCCCCAAGTGTAATCCATTTTTGCAATCTGATTGTCTTTTGGCTGATTGATTGGGTAATCCCTTTCTTCCATGTGATTGTTTTTCAGCTGATTGATTAAATCAGAGTCCTGGCCTTCTAAAGGCTCTTTGGGTGTAACATCAGCTGCCATCATGCCCCAAGTCTTTTTTGCCTGGGGCCCTGGATCTGGGCCCCTCATCCTATTTCCCTGAATTAGTTTACACTCTGATGCCCAATGGAGTCCTCTGTTGCATTTTGGACATGGGGTTTTAGGTCTTCTTTCACCCTGTCTTCTCACTGTATCTCCATACCTACACTGAGCTCTTAGATGTCCAATTTTTCCACATTGAAAACATCGCCGAGTTTCTCTAGAAGGCCCTTGCCAGGAGGGACCCTGTCTTTCCACATTCATCATTGTCCGGGTGTAAAAAGCATTTGTTCCCACTGTAGCACAGCGTCTTATGATCTCCTCTAAAGGAGCATCTTTGTCTAATCCCCATATAATTCTTTTGCAAATTTCATTGGCATTTTCCTTAGCCAGATGTCTGGTCATTATTTCTGTAGCTGAATTTTCTCCAATAGTTCTTTTGACAGCAGTTTGCAAACGTCCCACAAAATCTGCAAAAGGTTCATTGGGACCTTGCTGTATTTTAGTGAAAGCCTCTCCACGATCTTTCTGTCCAGGAAGGACACCCCAAGCTTTTATTGCAGCCTTTGCAATTTGTTCATATATTGTCATGGTATAATCAGTCTGTTCTGAATTCTCTCCATACCGACCTTCACCAGCCAAGTGCTCAAAAGTGAATTGTGTGTTAACTCCTATTTCCAAATTGCATCTGACTTGAATTTTACATAATTCATGAAATTCCGCAAGCCATAATAAATTTTCTCCAGGTTCCAGACATGTCCTTGCTATGGATTTCCAATCATTCGGGGTTAGGACTTCATAAGACAAACCATCTAGTAACATTTTGACATAAGCTGATGTAGCCCCATAAAGGGTACAACCTTTTTTCAAATCCTTAATTTTATTCAAATCTAAAGGTGCATATCTTCTCCTTTTTTTACCTACAGAATCAATCTCTTCAATCACAGGATATGCATGTATAAAATCACTTATATCCTGTCCTTCTCTCTTAGCTTTAACCAATGCTTTTTCTAATCTTGTCATAGGCTTAGGTGGCTTCACAGGCAATTCTGTTTGTGTTTCTGCCTCTTCCCCTCTTTCTTCCTCCATCTCTGAAGGTGGGGTTGATGTGGGCCTGTCAATAATCTGTTCTCTAGGCAGGGTTGAAGCTTCTTCAAGAGAATCATACCATAATTCCTCATTTAAATCCTCTTGCTCTAGGGAAAGATCTTGATCTTTCCTTTTTTCCTCACACTTCCTCCTCTGTTCATTTTTAGAACTTTTCTTTCTCCTACAACTTGCTTGGTAGTTTAAGGCTAATTGAACTATGTTGTAGATATAAAATACTTCTGCAGAAATTGAACGAGGCCCATTTTTTGCTTGAAATTCTTTCATTTCATATCCCACTAGCTTCCATTTATCTACATCTATCTTTTCTTCCTCTAAGAACCAAGGGGATGTGCGTCTTAATGCAGCCAAGAGTTTAGCAATCTGTACCCAGGTTACAAGTAAACTCTGCTCCTCAATTATGTTGATTATACTCTCTATAGTACCACTCCTGAATGGGGGTGGAGCTGAGGTTGCTTCTGGGGCTGGGGATGAGTCGGCTGAGGTCCAGGGATTGAATATAGCTAACATCTGCCCCATTTCAGCTATTAAGAGATTCCTGGTTTAGCCCTTAACAAGTTAAGTTCCTTATTTATCTATTAGCACGCTCACTTAATCTTTAACAAAGTTTCCTCGTTACTCACGGTTCTGGGTCAGAGAGACTGAGATCTAGATCAGAAGCTTTTCCACTGGAATCAGGACTGTGTCTGTCCCTGTTCGGGCGCCAAATTGCGAAGGTCTGGTCTAGCTCCTCTTGTCAGGATAAGCAAAAGTCCTTGCCCCACGTGTGGACGCCAAATGTAGAGAAAAGAAGATGTAGCCAAATGTAGCCAAAAGAAGAGATCTGCTGTGTCTAATCAAATCTCTCAGACAGATTCTTCTTCCTGTAGTGAACCGTTGTCTCCAGGTAGTTGCTGTTAACTCTTGTCCAGAGAAGTGACTCACCTTGTAACCGTCCAGAAAACCTGAGTTCTCACCCAGTAATCCTAACAGTAGAACATCAGGGAGAATTTAAAATATATAACAACATAGCACTACTGTCTATCTACCCAGGTCTTCTGACCAGGTGTTCACTCGGGAACCAACAAGTCAGGGCATCAGTTAGGGCATTATGTGAGTAGGTATAATAAAGGCTTTTAAGATTACACGTGGTTGTTCTTGAGTGCGCTACCGGTTATTAAGCTATAGATTCAAGAGATTGTGGCCAGAGATCTTAGAAGGCCTCAGAGGAGGCGAGCCGGGTAGAGTTCACACTGCAAAGGACAGTGGTCAAAGGTACTCTGGTGGGTCTAGGACAGACTAGTAATTGTAACTGCCAGGAGAGCACGTTACAAATGGTTATATTGTAACACATGTAAAATATATGGGATTGCCTGTCATCAAGGGGAGGGAGTAGAGGGAGGGAGGGGATAATTTGGAAAAATGAATACAAGGGATAATGTTATAAAAAAAATTATTCATGCATATATAATGTCAAAAAATTATAAATAAAATTAAAAATACATATATAACAACAAATTACTACATCAAGAAAGTATACATATATATTAATAGAAGAAATTATATTCATAAATGGCCATTTTTTCTTTACGTCCTTATAAATTGTTATTTGCTTCTTTGCTACTCACTTATTTCTTTTTTATTTTCCCCATTTCATCCCTCCCACTGCTCCAAAGAAAGTTATATTTAAGAAAAGATATATTTATGTATATATATGTATATAGATATAGATATAGTCATATAGATATATAGACACATATATAAACTCACACCCATACCTACCCCCTATACACATACATGTCTTTCTTATCCTTGCTGCCTCTTTAATTAAATTCTGTTCCATAATTTTCCTTGCTATTATTTAATCTCCCTTAACTAAGGATCCCTCCCTTGTCTTTTTCCCTTACCCTTTGATTCTCCATCCACCTGTCCCTGCCCCCATATTTCTTTATACATTTTGGAGGGTGTTATACCCTTCATGATATGTATGTAGTGTTATCTATTGAATCCATTCCTACTGTGAGATTTTTAGAACTATAAGCCATCCTTTCCCCTCTAATGCCTCTGTGTCTATTCTTCCTCTGCATCTCATTTGTATAACATGATTATTATTTTTTCTTGACCCTGCCAATCCTTATTTTGAGCTATCCTATTGTTGATGTTAATCTTATATACATACATGAATATATATATATATATATATATATATATATATACATATATAAAAACATCAATAATTTGTTCATGTTTAAACCACTTAGCCATATTAAGTTTCTTAAAATTGATCTTTCATATTGGCTCTTATATGTTAAAGTTTATGTTAATTTGGGTTTGGTTAATAGAAAGTCCTGAAAATCTGCAAGTTCATTGAATGTCCATTTTTTCTCATTCAGGATTATAGAAAATTTTGCTGGATATGATATCTTTGGCCACAGTTCTTTTGTTTGTCACTAGATGATTCTAGGATCTGCAGTCTTTTATTGTAGCTGCTGATAAGTCTTGTATAATTCTAACTGTAGGTCCAACATATTTGCATTGCTTTTCTTTTCCTTGCAAAATTTCCTTTTTGATCTGGGGTTTTTGAAATTTGACAATAATATCCCCATGTGTTTTCCACATAAGATCTCTTTGAGGTGGTGATTGGTGGATTTTTTCTATTTCTACTTTCTCTTCATGTCCTATCACTCCAGGACAGTTTTCTTGGATTATCTCCTGCATTATTTTATCAGGTTCTCATTTTGGTCAAAACTTTCTGGCAATCCATTTATTCTTATATTTTATCTTCTTGATCTGTTCACCGGATCTCTCATTTTTTAAATAAGATGTTTCACATTCTGTTCTATTTTCTCATTCTTTATAATTTGTTTTGGTATTTCTTGGTGTCTCATAGCTTTACTGGTTTCCCCTAGCCCAATTCTAATTTTCACAACATTATTTTCATCTTTGAGACTCTGTATCTCTTTTTTCTAGTTGGTTAACATTTTTTCATAAGCTTCTTGTTTTTTTTGGATGGTTTTAATTTTTTCTTTGGCTTTCCCCCAATGTCTCTCATTTGATTTTTGAATTTTTTTTTTAGTTCTTCCATAAATTTTCTCTGGGCAAGGAGCCATTACAGGTTATTCTTTGGGTAGAAGGTTTTTTTTTTTTTTTTTTAAACTGAAGTATCCTCCTCTGAAGATGAATCCTAGTCTTTGCTGTTGTCATAATAGGTTTCAATAGTGAGGTTCTTCTTTGTTGTTTCTTCTTCTAAATTTTTTAAAATAAGAAGTATTAGTGTAAACACCTCTAATCATGGGGTGAGGGAATGGAACCTCAAGCTTCCCTTCAACTCTCCCCTCTGACCAGGAACCCCAAATCAAGAGCTCTACTCTGCAACAAGTGCCCACAATCAGCAGTGCCTCTGCCCTATTTCTTCCACAATCACTGGATTTTTTTCTCAGTCATAGTGTATCTCAGCAACACAGCTGGGCCTAGTGTTCCCAATCAGTCCAGGTTCATTCAGTTTTCCCAAACTCAAACTCTGACTCCACAAGCAATCCAGGAGGTGAAAGTCTTTGTATTTCCTGCTGAGGCTTCAGCCACATCCAACTAGTCAGAGATTGCCTTTGCCTCCCCACCTCTCCTTGACGTTTCTGACAAGCTATCCAGGAGTTGTTAACACTTCAGACAATTTAATCCCTAGCTGGTGGGCTTTCTTCAATTCTTTTCAGGTTGTATCTGGAGGACCCCAGTTCTGCTTCAAGTCTTCTTGATTTTTCATAAGTCTATGTTCTCCCTGAACAGCGAATTTGTTGTATATGTGAGGGAAATTGGGAGAGTTTGAAATTTACCAACCTATTTCACCATTTTCCCAGAATCCAAGCACTTTTTTTTCTTAAGAAAACTTGAAAAGATTTCTAGGAAAGAGCCTAATTCTGGGCAGAAGTTTAACATGAGTGAAGTGCAAGCATGTCCAAGACAATTCACAAACAACAGTTCTGGGAGTGGCTGGATTTAGGAGGCAGCCTCAACCATAGAAACTTTGGTGTCGTGGAAGTGTTTGGGTCTGATAGCTGAGTAGAAGAATATTAAAGGACCTTCCAATGTCAAACCCAAGCACATCTGTGATAGACTTGTTCTGAGCTAGGATATCTCTGTGGGACGAAGGAGCTATCTTGTGAGAGCAGTAGCAGGAGGGAGAAAGTGTATAAAAGTCTTCTAAATCTGGAAAGAAATAAGAAGACATGGACATGACATGGTGGGGAGAGAATAAGGAAGGACCTTTTAAAGGGGTGGGTAAGTTAAGGAAGACAAAGGCAAGATAAGGAGTAGAAGTAAAGCAGGAGAGAGCTGAGGAATAGGAATAGAGAAGGATAATGACAAAAATAGGAAGGAGAAAAATACATAAGAATAATTTATAGCTTAGAATGTGAATGGGATGAATTTATCCATAAAATGCAAAATGATAAAAAATTTGAATTCATCAATATGTTACTTCTAGGAAATGCTATAAAAATGAATGATACACACAAAAATAAAATAAAGAAAAAGGATAGAATTTCAAATTATGTTAGAAAAATCAAGAGAAGTAATCATGATTTCCGATAAAGTTAAAACTAGAATTATCTAAAATAGAAAATGGGAAAAAAGAGAGAATAGGGAAACTACTACTATTGATTCAATATTGTTCAATATTGGTTTAGACCATTTAAATGAACTAGACAGTATGAAATATCTGAGAGTATAGCTCCCAAAAACACACACAGGAACTATGCAAATATAAATATAAAACACTTTTATACAAATAAAGTCAGATCTAAATAATTAAATAAATATTTATTATTCATGAGAAGGTAAAACCAATATAAAAATGACCAAGTTATCTAATTAATCTATTTATTTAATGCCATCCCAATTAAATTACTAAAACTTTATCTTAATGATTCAGAAAAAAAAATCAATGAAGAAACTGAAACTCATAGAAGTTAAACGTTCAGTATTTGAATTAAGTTCCTTTAGTTTTTAACTTGGGCTTCTTATTTGCCATTCCATTCTTCTTAAACTTTATATCCTTCCATGTACTCTGTGATATAAAAAATTCTAATTGCCTTGCAGTTTTTTGCAGGATCCACATCTCCTAACCCTAAGCATTTCTCCTAGATGTCTCTCCCATGCCTGGAATGCACTTTCTCCTTATCTCTCTCTGTCTCTTTGTCTCTCTCTGGCTCTATGTCTATGTCTCTGTCTATCTCTGTCTCTCTGTCCCTCTCTTTCTCCTGGCTTTCTATAAGTCTTAGCTAAAATCTAACTTTTGTTAAATTTTACTAATGTCCTTAATCCGAGTTCATTGTCTCTGAGACTAACCTTATTTTATTCTGCATATCAAAGTTGATAAACATGTGGATTATCAGAATCAGATTAAAATGTAATTGGGGAATATTCAACAAAACAAATGAAAATATAATAAAACAGATATTAATATGTATACAATATGTGTATATATATACATATATGAAACATGCGTATATCTATAAACTTACATATACACACACACACTGTACTATGCTTGTTTCCACTTATCATTTATTTTTCTTGAGATGGATGGTATATATTTTGTAACCTCTAACTCATTCCCAATGAGAATACAGTTTCAGTTTCACCTGCCCTCTCTCCACTAACTTCTTTTGTATTTATTTTTTCTTATTTTAAAAGGTAATTGCTCTTTTTTTAAATCTCTCCCTACAGTTTTATATATATTTTTAGAATTCCCCCATCATACTCAGCTCAACTCAAGCTATTCTTTCAAACTCTTAAATAGAAATGATGATCATAAAAGAGATGATAATATTTTCATATACAAGAAGTAAATGATTTAATTTTATTGAGTCTTTTATAATTGTTTTTTTATATTTCTTCTGGATGTTTTATGTCTAATCTTCCCTTATTCTGCTTATTTGTCACAAATATCTAAAAGTCTTTTAGTTTGTTACATCCATGCACAAATATACCTAAATTTTCTAAGACTTACAATACTTCAACATAGAAGCTGATAGGTCTTTTGTAATCCTTATTGTAACTCCATGATATTTAAATTGTTCGGTTTTTTTTCTCTTGTTGCTTCCAATAATTTCTCCTTACCCTGGGATCTTTGAAATTTGATTGTCATCTGAAATTAGATATGGATCCACACTTAACACCATATACCAAGATAAGATCAAAATGGGTCCATGATTTAGGCATAAAGAATGAGATCATAAATAGATAAGAGAAACAGAAAATAGTCTACCTCTCAGACCTGTGGAGGAGGAAGGAATTTATGACCAGAGGAGAACTAGAGATCATTATTGATCACAAAATAGAAGATTTTGATTACATCAAACTAAAAAGTTTCTGTACAAACAATACTAATGCAAACAAGATTAGAAGGGAAGTAACAAATTGGGAAAATATTTTTAAAGTTAAAGGTTCTGATAAAGGCCTCATCTCCAAAATATACAGAGAATTGACTTTAATTTATAAGAAATCAAGCCATTCTCCAATTAAAAAATGGTCAAAGGATATGTAACAGACAATTTTCAGATGATGAAATTGAAACTATTTCCACTCATATGAAAGTGTTCCAAATCACTATTGATCAGAGAAATGCAAATTAAGACAACTCTTAGATATCATTACACACCTGTCAGATTAGCTAAGATGACAGGAACAAATAACAATGAATGTTGGAGGGGCTGTGGGAAAATTGGGAGACTGATGCATTGTTGGTGGAGTTGTGAAAGAATCCAATCATTCTGGAGAGCAATCTGGAATTATGCCCAAAAAGTTATCAAAATGTGCATACCCTTTGACCCAGCAGTGCTACTCCTTGGCTTATATCCTAAGGAAATACTAAAGAAGGGAAAGGGACCTGTATGTGCCAAAATGTTTGTGTCAGCCCTTTTTGTAGTGGCTAGAAACTGGAAAATGAATGGATGTCCATCAATTGGAGAATGGTTGGGTAAATTATGGTATATGAATGTTATGGAATATTATTGTTCTGTAAGAAATGACCAACAGGAGGAATACAGAGAGGCTTGGAGAGACTTACATCAACTGATGCTGAGTGAAATGAATAGAACCAGAAGATCGCTGTACACTTCAATGCTGTATGAAGATATATTCTGATGGAAGTGGATATCTTCAACATAAAGAAGATCCAACTCACTTCCAGTTGATTAATGATGGACAGAAATAATTACACCCAGAGAAGGAACACTGGAAAGTGAATGTAAATTGTTAGCACTACTGTCTATCTACCCAGGTTACTTATACCTTCGGAAGCTAATAATTAATGTGCAACAAGAAAATGGTATTTACACACATATATTGTATCTAGGTTATATTGTAACATATGTAAAATGTATGGGATTGCCTGTCGTCAGGGGGAGGAAGTAGAGGGAGGGGGGATAATTTGGAAAAATGAATACAAGGGATAATATTATAAAAAAATTACTCATGCATATATACTGTGGAAAAAAATTCTAAATTAAAAAAAAAAAATTGATTGTCATCTAAGTTTTTCTCCTGGGATCTCTTTCAGGAGGAAAATGTTGGATTTTTTTATTTTTTTGTATTTCTGCTTTGCTGTTTTGTTCTAGAACTTCAGAGCAATTTTCTTTGATAGGTTTTTTTTTTTTTTTGCAATACTATTGTAGCAACATTCTTTTTTAAAAAATATAATAATTTTCAGGCAGTCCAACTAATCTAATATTTTTTCTTGATCTTTTCTCCAGAAAGAATGATGTATTTCACATTATCCTCTATTTTTTCTTTCTTTTGATTTTGTTTTATTATTTCTTGATATTCCCAATATTTTCTCTTTAACCTGGGAGTTTTGAAACTGTGATAGAGAAGTTTTCTTCTTGGAATCCCTTACAGGAGGAAAATGGCAGATTTTTTTTTTTTTTTTTTTTTCTATTTCTGCTTTGCCTTCTTGTCCCAGAACTTCAAAGCAATTTTCTTGATTTTTTTTTTTTTTGCAATATTGTATCAAGATTCTTTTTTTTTTAAATCATAATTTTCAGGCAATCCGACTATTCTGATATTATTTTTATCTGTTCTCCAGAGAGAATGAGATATTTCACATTCTCCTCTATTTTTCTGTTCTTTGATTTTCTTTCATCATTTCTTGGTGTCTTAACTAACTAATTAATCTATTTATTTAATGCCATCCAAATTAAATTACTAAAACTTTATCTTAGTGATTCAGAAAAAAAAAAAATCAATGAAGAAACTGAAACTCATAGAAGTTAAAAGTTCAGTATTTGAACTAAGTTCCTTTGTTTTTAACTTGGGCTTCGTTTTTACCATTCCATTCTTCTTATATTTTATTTCCTTCCATGTACTGTGTGATATAAAAAAATTCTAATTGCCCTGCAGTTTTTTGCAGGATCCACATCTCCTAACCCTAAGCATTTCCCCTAGATGTCATTATCTTCCCTTTGTCCAATTCTGGTTTTTAGGGGATTCTTTTCTTTTTTAAGTTTCATTTTTTTCTTTATTTTATTGGATTACTATTTTTTTCCTGATCTTTCCCTTGATCTCAAAAGATCAAGGGAAAGATCAGGAAAATAAAGCATTTCTAAGAAATCTTTTTGTACTTGGAACCATTTGACATTTCTCATTGAAAAAGGAGTACCTTTTTTAGCTACATTGTTTTCCTCTGAATATGAGCCCTTATCTTTTCTATCTCCATAGTAGCTTTCTATGTTTGGGTTCTTTCTCTTTTGCTTACTCATTTTTGTTATTATTGTTTATTTTATTTTATTTTATGTTAGTATCTATTAATATGATCAAGTTCTAGTAGTCTGGAAATATGAATATTTATTCCTCAAGCTTAAAGTTCTTCTTCTTATTGATTGTTTAGGTCTGTTCGAGTGTGCAAACCTGGGCTCCATTTTCTATTTCTAAACCCCAGCTAGAATCCTCAATCAAGCTGTCCCACAAATGATTTTATTTCCTGCAGTGGCTGCAAACTACAACTGTCCTCTGCCCAGTAACTGAAACCAAAGACTCTGCTTGCCTGAACATGTCCATAGCCGGCAGGCTCCCCACCCCTCTACTATGGCTTTCATTGTTGTGTGCTAACTTCTGCTCCCCAACAGAGGCATGTCAGCTGTGTATGCTTCTGGTCAGCATAACTGTCCTTCATCTATTAAACAATGTTGGGGTGGGGGTGGGAAAGTTTCTAACGCTGAGGTTGCCTCCCAAACCCAGAGATCCCCAAGACTTGATTTTTGATTCTGCAGAACTGGCCCAGAGGTGTTTTTATTTCATTCAGGCTGAACCTCTGCCTCACAAGGTTAGGTCTTTTCTGGAATCTTCTTAGGCTGTCTAAGAAGAACAATTGCTTTACTTGATTTTTGTTTTTGCTATTCTTCATTCTTTCTGAGACAATGTTCTATTTTCTTTTGTGGAGGAAATCTGGAGAGCCCAATATTTTCTGACTTTGCCATTTTTCCACAATGCTCTTAACTAGTTATCTTGCACATTTGTAATTATAGCACAATGCTTGGCAAATAGTAAGCTCTTAATAAATGCTTTTTCCATTAGTTAATTCCTAGCCAAAAGAAACCTTAGCTTTATAGAGTATTAGAACTGAAAAGGCCTTTTGTTATTTTCTTGACTAATGCAGAACAAGTCTGATATGTCTTCCATATCAAATTCTTCTCCATCAGGTACCCCAATCCCTAAGCTAAATGCTCTAACTCCTTCAATTGATAATCACGTGCAACATGTCCTTTCTTTTTTCTTTTTTTCTTTTTGATGTATTACAATTTATCAGCGTTCTTCCAATGGTACCCAGAAGAGGACACAAAACTTAGGATGTGAGCTAACCAAACCAGGACATAGCAGAGCTATCCTAGATTTTGTGAAGTTTGAGTTCCTATTATCCTTTCTCCCAAAATAATTGCTTGCAGCCTCCAGCCCCACTCATTTTTTTCCAGGCTCTCCTTTCCCTTCCATCATTGGTAATAGTGATTCCATTAATAGAGCACACTCTATTCCTGCAGTTTCTGTTACAATTAGCAAATGTCTTGGCAGTGATACACATTTGAAATAGGCTTGAAAATATTAGCTCACTTTGAATGATATTTCTTTCCTTCTTTATCATTATTTCTATGATCAGAATTCAATGACCTGTTTCCTTCAAAGTCCCCAGTATCACTTTCTCTCCCTGACTCACCTAGGTTTAGCAGCAAGATTTATATTGAACTGAAGATGGCCCTGGGGGCAGTAGAGACCTTGGCTTTTTTAAGCTAAGACCTTTAAGAGGTTTCAGTTTGCCTGAGACAATACTCAATCTGTGATTTTAAGGATAATTAAGAAATGAGACAGGTCTTTTACCTAATCAAAAAAACCAATCTGGGAGGGCTCCCAGCCCAAACAGAAACAATTACTATTTACATTCATTTTGAGGACCCAAACAATCATCAAAAGGGCTTGCTCTGGGACTTATTGTTGGTCAATCAAGGGGGAAAGTGATTTGGATTTAAGGTGTGGTCCTAGCCAGTAAACCATCCTTTGATCCTCATATTGACCCTATAAAGCAATTTGCTATTATTATTCTTGGGTTACTGATGATGAAAACTGAGGATTAGAAAAATTATGGAGTCATTCTGGTCACACAGCTAGTAAGTATCTGTGATAAAATTTGAATCTGAGTTTTCCTGACTTCAAGTCCAATTGTGGTGAGACATAATAGCAGTAAGGTGAAACAACTATAGAATGATAGAAAGAAGAATATAAAGCATAGCAGGTCAGAATTGGAAAGGGCCTTGGAAAAGTAGAATATAGAATCTAAAAACAGTGGAAGAAACCTTAGAATTTTGGAACAAAGAGTGTCAGAGCTAAGAGAGGTTTTAGAATCATAAAACACACAATGAGTGTCAAAGCTGGAAGAAATTTGAGAATCATCTGACACTTTTGTGGGTGTTTAGAAGATGTGAATTGAAAGTTTGTAGCTTATTTCACGACAAACCAATCAATCCTCTTTTCTTTCTATAATTCATGAGTCATTGTCAGGACTACTGATTTTCTCTGAAATTATTTAACAAATTTTATATTTTTTCTTGATATATTTTACCAGAAAATTAATATTCTTCCAATAAATACTTCATGTGGTTTATTCTCTGTGTGAGTTGTGGACATCACTAGCCATGACTTAGTAGATTTATATTGAACTGTATCTCTTAGAATCATCATATTTCTAAATTCCAAATTTAAGAATTTCATTCTAAATTCTTGTATCCCAAGTCAAAAGAAAATTTTAATTTGGAGCTTCCAAATGTATTAATTTATTTCACTCAATTAAAATACTTTTCATGTTTCAAATAACAATGGTTGAATTAAATAATCCTTAATACCCCATGTGCCATCAATATTCTATGAATGAGGTCTAGGATTTCTAAATTCTCTTTTATTTTTGACAATCTATAACTTTGTGTCCCTTTCTATTCCAGTATTCTTTGATTTGGGCCTCTTTAAAAATGCTCTTCTCTAGCATGCTATGATTCTTAATTGGAAAAAATCTTTAAAATCATAGAATGTTAAGCTTAAAAGGAATCTCAATCCAATTTAAATCTTTCATTTTATGGATAAGGTAACTGAGTGCTGGCCCTACTGTTGACTTTCTCTGTGGTCTTAGAGGACTCACCCTATCTCCCTGAGTACCAATTTTTCATCTTACAAATGAGGGAGTTGGGCTAAGTGAATTTTTAGGTTTCTTCCCAATTCTAACATTAGTTCTAAGTTTCTTAGAAGCTGGCTGGGCCTAAGTCTCAGACCAAGTACGTACATTTGTCATTGTACAGCTTTCAGCACTGGCAAAGCAATGAAATCCCTTGGACAGAATTTCTGCTATCTGTAAGAAGTTGGGTTATTTTGGGGTTTCTTTGTGGCTTCCTTAATCTGTAAACCACATGTATTTGAGTTGTAAAAGTGGGTGATTTAGGAGTGTTAGTGAAATTTGTGACTGAATGATGTGCAAACTTATTGAAGTCTGTCTACTTCTTGGAAGTGGTCAGCTGGCCAGGAATTGGAGCTCCAATGGTGGAATCATGTACATATCTCTTTCTATCTTTGTTTAGAAGCTTGTAACCACATAGTGAAAATACTGTATATGTGTTTAAACATGGAATGGTTAAAAACAAAGCATATGTCTCTCAGGATAGGGTTTAATTCCCTAAGATGTTAAAACAAGGGGCTTTCTCTCCCATCTCAACTCTCCTCAACATGACTATTTGGTTTTTATTTCTCTAGAAAAATATAACTAGTAAATGTAATACCTAGAGTAATGTATTTGAAATCAGACAGTTTAGGTTTAACTTTCAGCTCCACCACTTACTGTCTGACGATGGGGACACTTAATCTTTAGTTAGTGAGGATAATATAAAACTTGCATAAGGTTGTTTTAAGGAAAATACTTGGTGTTAATGTTCTAAAATGTAATTTATAGTTATCATCATCATTATCACCACAGCATGGTATAATGGAAAGAGCACTGGCTCTAGTGTTATAGGACTTGGGTTCAAGTCCCATTTATGAGATTTATTAACTATATGAATTTGGGTAAGTCAAATAATCTTCAAAAATTTCATTTCCTCATCTGTAAAGAAATTGGATTGGATTATGTGGTTCTTATCCCTTCCAATTTTATAGCTATATATACACATATATATATATACACACACATATAAAATTTGGCTGGATTCTATGATTAAGAAAAGCATTATGATACTAGGAAGATAAAAAGTTTCCTAAAATGAGTGTGTTTTCTTTGTGACCAGAACTGATCCCAGAACCATATAGTAGAGATCAGTGTGTATGTGTTTATATGTATGTCTGGAGTAGGGGAATAGTGTGGAATATATGGAAGTTGATTCAATTTGGAAATCTTAGTATGGTTCACTGCTCCTTGGAAACCTCCTCCATTTCCTCCTCCCCCAATGAAAACAGGAAGTTGAAATGTAGCAAACATACAGGTGCAGTGATAACTCTGGTCTACCCAACCAAGTAAACACTCATAGTTTTCTAATTGGGTCCCTAGAGGAATAAATATTCTAGGTTCAAAATTCTTTTTAAAAAGTAATATTTTACTTCCCCCCAATTATATGTTAAAACAAATTTTTAATTTTTTAAAAAAAGTTTTGAGTTCCAATTTCTATTAGATTTCTTGAAATAGGAAGTTGGTATGTGCAGTTAGCTCAAAGCAAAGACATTTACTAAGATGATATAGTAAAAACAGGAGCTATAAAACATTCCTTCAATAATTATATGATACCCTCTTTTGCAAATTTATATAGAATCAGTGAAATAAAATACAAACCCTTTAGTTTGTTCTTCAAAGCCTTCCTTATCTTTTTTCTTGTTTTATATTACTCTCATTGATTCATACTCTATGTTCTCATCAAATTGAACTATTAGTTTTTTCCTGATTTTATCATCCTCTTTCTCACTTTTAGGTATTTGCCCAAGCCTAGAATGGATACCCTCCATAACTTCATCTGTTGAAATTTTCTTCTCCAGGGTCCAGATCTAAGGTCCTCATCTATAAACATTTTCTTGATTTCCACTATTTGAAAATGATCACTTCCTTTTCAATTATTTGACCTCTGTCTAGACCTTTTCTTATTCTGCCAAGTGACTTGATGGATTGAGTGCAACGTTTGGAATCAGAAAGACCTGATTTTAAACTTAACAGAGACATTTATTAGATGTATTACAATGGAGAAGTCACTTTCCCTCTCCATTCCTCAATTACTTCATCTATAAAATGGGAATAGTAATCACATCTACCTCACAGAGTTGTGAGAATCAAATTAGTTTATATAAATATTTGTGTGTGTGTGTGTGTGTATATATATATATATATATGCATACTTATAGCACTTTATAAACAAAATGCTATCTAGGTTATGATAACAATAATCATCGGCTTTGATCTTATAGCACTTTTATATATACATATATATGTGTGTGTAGTGTGTGTGATGTGTGTGTGTGTGTGTGTGTGTATATATATATGTATACTTATAGCACTTTATAAACAAAATGCTATCTAGGTTATGATAACAATAATCATCGGCTTTGATCATGTTTTGCCTTATATATATATATATACATATATATATGTGTGTGTGTGTGTGTGTGTGTGTGTGTGTGTGTGTGTGTGTGTGCTCGTTCTATTTTTCTTATTAGATTAATAAATCCTTAAAGGAAGGATCATATTGTCTTCCATCATTGCATCTTAGCATTGAACACACTAGGGTTTTTTGCTTTCTTGAACCTGTGATTTCATTGATGTGGGGACTTCCCCCAGGAAGGGAAATTTTCTCTACCAATTCAGAACAATAACTCCTCAGTAACTTAGAGTCTTAGAGAGGTGATGAGATTTAACTATGAGGTTAAATTACTTGTTCAGAATCACATAGTTAGCATGTCTCAGAGGTAGCATTTGAGACCAGCTGACTCTGAGACCAGCTCTCTGTCCAATGCACAGAACTTAAGAAATGTTTGTTGAAACTGATTTATAACAATACATACAAGATCATGGTAGAGTTGGAAAATTCTGAGCTAAGGAGTCACAAGATCTGTTTCTAGACAGAGTTATATAGTCATAAGGTGATAGGATTACAGGATTATAGAGTCTGACCTGGAAGGTACATTGTTGTTCAATTATTCAGTCACATTTGACTCTTTGTAACCATGTAAACTATACAGTCCATTAAGTTTTCTTGGCAAAAATATTTCTTCAGTGGATCATGACAAACAAAGGTCAAATGACTTAACGAGGATCATATTAGTTAGTAATACCAGATTTGGTTTTACTAACATAGGTCTTTCTGACTCCAGGTCTAGTGTTTTATTCACTGAACTACCTAACTTCCTTTAGAAGGAACATTAAATACCATTTAGTCCCACTTTTTTAATTTACAGATGAGAAAACTGAGATCTTAAGAAATTAAATGGCTTCCTCAAGGTCAGCTATGTTGCACTATGGATAGAGTGCTCGCTTGAAATAAGGAGGACCTGAGTTCAATCTGGACTCAGATATTTACTATTTTGTGACTCTAGACAAGCCACTTAATTCTATTTGTTTCAGTTTATTTATCTGTAAAAAGAGCTAGAGAAGGAAATGGCAAACCATTCCACTATCTTTGCCAAGATAACCACAAATAGGGGTCACAAAGAGTTAGACATGAATGGAAAATGAACAAGATCACACAAGTGCTAAATTCTAGTCTCAACTCTACACAGGTAGTTTATAAATCAATCAACATTTATTAAGTACTTACTATGAGCCAGGTATTATGATAAACACTGGAAATACAAGAAAAGGAAAAAATAGATCCATTCCTCAAGAAGCTCATTACCCTTGAAAAGAGGGTAAATGCAAATGATGAAGATAAATACAGACAAGATGGGAGATATTGTGGAAGTAGAAATGACAAAATTTGGGGTCAATGAAAGTGAGGAGTTAAGGTTGGCACTTATGAACTTGAGTGATTGAGAAGATAATGGGTCTGGTATTATAACTGGACAGTTCGGATAAGAGGAATATTTAAAGGGGGAAAAGCAATGGGTTCTGTTTTTGATATAAAGAGTTTATGATGGGTATGAATTCACATATAAGTTTATGATATCAAAAAGGCAGTTGGTGATGTGAGTCTGTAACCCAGAAAACTGACTAAGGTTGGATATATAGATTTAGGAATCATGTGTACAAAGATAATTGAATCACTGGAGCTGATGAAATAACCAAATGAGGTAAATGGCCCAGGACATGAAAGGAGGACACAAGGTTATGGGTATATATATATGGGTATGCCATGGATAAAGAACCAAGGTAAAAAGACTGATGAGAGGTCAGACAAAAAGAGAAACAGAAAAACATGATGTTATGAAAAGCTAGAGAAGAAAGTATCCTGGAGGAAATTGTGATTGGAAGTGTCAAATCTTGCTATGGTTGAGGAGGGAAAAAACTTGGAAGAGACCATTATTAGATTTGGCAACTAAAAGATCACTAATAATTTTGGACAGAGTAACTTCAATTGAATGAAGTTAAGTGACAGATAAGAGAGATTGGAAGTGAGTGTGAGAAGTAGAGATACTTAGGGTGGATGACTTTCTCAGACAGTTTCCTTGTGAAAAAATAATTGGTAGTATTGGAGGCTGATGATTAGGGGTCAAGAATGAGGTCAAAGATAAAAAGACTATTAAATTTGTCAGTTAAGAAATCATTCAATCAGCAAAAAACATTCAAACAGCCAAAACATTTCTTTACTCTTACACCATCTGTAACTTTCTTTTATCCCTTTCTGATATTGGAACTCCAGGACTCTGTTCTTAAGTCAGTTACCTGAAAGGCCAAATGATCCTAAAGGCCAGATATTTGTTCCTCCTCACTTCTCTCTGTTCATCTACTCACTTTCAATCATTTTTTTTTCTATTTCTCTTTTTTTCTGGAACTGGAATGTCTTACACTTTGTCTGAACACTTGTTTTCAGCTTCCAAGTTTCAAAATGGCAAAAAGAGAAATCTAGTCAAAGTGTGTGTGTGTTTGTCTGTGTGTGCATGCGCATGAGTGTGCGTAAGTGCATGTGTTTAGGTCCCTCTACTCCCTTATGTTCTTCCTAAGAGGTTTTTTAATTTTTAATTTTTTTTTAATTTTTAATTTTTTTTTTTTTTTTTGCATCAGGAAAATCTCTCTTAAGTTGGACTTTGGTTATTATCTTTAAAGGCTTGGGAGTCAGTTCACAAGACCAAACTCTCAAAGCTTTGGGTCTCTGACATAGCACAGAAATATCCTGTTCATTTTGTTCAAATTGCCTAAGATCATTTTGTAAAGGGAAGATCTTTAGTTTGTCAGAATTCTCCAATATATGTTGATTTAATATCAACAAATGACTACTTTTATCAAGTACTGAGGTCCAAGGTCTTGCTAATGCCTAATGCTTGTTGATCAAGGATTCATTTCCCATTCCAAAGGGAAATGTGATATTACTTGATTCCAGATTTTTCTGCTCAACATCAACTTATAGTGCAAAATGAATGTGGTCTTCTTGCCAGCTCTTTGCTAAATAAAAATACGGCTATAGAAAAATTTGTACATATAAGTCCATTCCTTTTATGTTTCATCTCTATACTGTAACCTATAATATACTATAATCTAGTAACTTTTTCATCTGGAGGATGACTCCCACTGTGGACCTTTATTTTGATTGTCCAGTTCCTTTTCAAACTTCTGTTTTAAGGAAAGTGCTTAGACCAGCCATGTTTACAACTTTATATCTCTCAACTTTCCAGATGTGTTTTTTATCATGATACCATATGAATATTTTCTACTTTCTATTTATCTTCCTTTCATATATTATGTTTACCCATTAAATTGGAAGATTCTTGAGGATAGGAAGTGTCCTCAAGCATAACTTTTTTGTTATATTTCCAATTTGTTTTTCAGAATGATTGATCATTTTAGAGATCCATCAAGAGTGTGCTTATGTGTCTATCTTACCTTATTATCTCTGATAGCTCTCATTCCTTTTCCATTTTTTCTAAAGTATTCTTATTTTTGATTTATGAAAACATTTAAGTCTTTTCAAAACAAACAAAAAGCAAAAAAAACTCATTTGATTTCTTTCAAGAATTCTTATTAAACTTGTACCCACATTTTATTTTTTCTGAGACTTTGCTTGTAGATATTTTGAAGACAATATTGCAAATACACAGTGAGTGTTTAATACATGTTTATTGAATTGAATTGAAACTCTGAGTTTGTGAATTCAGCATGCCTGATGTTATAATAGTTCTTTATGGATTAAAAAAAAAATTTGCCCATTCTTCTTCCTGTGCCTGAAGGAAAGATTTAGACTGGTCCCTTGGTCCCTTTGTCCCTTTGTCCCTTTGCTGTTCTATTGGGGTGGAATGTTGTGTTATTCCAGGATCTTAGGGCCTTGTAAGCTTTCAGTGCCTTGAGAGAGAAAGAGAGAGAGAGAGAGAGAGAGAGAGAGAGAGAGAGAGAGAGAGAGAGAGAGAGAGAGAGAGAAAGAGAGAGAGAGAAAGAGAGAGAGAGAGAGAGAGAGAGAGAGAGAGAGAGAGAGAGAGAGAGAGAGAGAGAGCAAGAGAGAGAGAGAAAGCAGAGAGAGAGAGAGAGAGAGAGAGAGAGAGAGAGGAGAGAGAGAGAGAGAGAGAGAGAGAGAGAGAGAGAGGATTAGATGCTGGAATTGAGATCCATCCTTCTCTGATCTTGGGGTTTGAGTCAGACTATTACTGCATGGCTTATGAATGTCCTCCATTCTCAGTGCTTAGAAAGGGCCTCCCTACAAGGGAAGGACACTTTTATATTGTCCATATTGAAGTTTTCTTCTCAGCCTGCACTAAGTCTTTGGTCTAAAATTATGTACTCTGACTTGATGCTAAACTGCCATTTGACACTTGTTCCCGACTCAGAATAGGTCTTCTGATACCTCAGTTTGGGTTTGGGCCTGGGATTTCCTTGTATAATGAACAGCTTGTCCTTGATCACTGTTGTATCCCACTAGTACATGCTTCTGTCAACAATGATTTCTCTGTCAATCATCCTATGCCAAACTCCACTGTGACTATTTCTGGATTTCCCTGTCATAAAGAAATGTAAATAATCCTGTCACAATCTAATGTAGAGAAGAAGAAATAGAAATAAAAACAATTATTAGTAGCTATTTTGCCCTACTACATCCCAATAAAACTGGCAATCTTGTATCTAAAAATTAAATTGTTAAGATTAAGAAATCAAGAAATACTACTTAAATAGCTTCATCTTAGAAAAAGCAACTGAATTCCCAAAGAGTGAAACAATACCTTAAGAACAGATGGATTTGTAAGTAAATTCTACCAAATATGTAAAGGTTAATTAATCCCAATACCACATAAGCTATTTTAAAAAAATAAGTAAAAGGCCTTTACCAAATCCCTTCTGTGAAACAAATATGGTTTTATACATAAACTAAGGAGGGTCAAAATAGAGAAATGAAATATATATATATATATATAGTCAATATTTACATATATATAGTCAATGTTTACATATATATATATATATAATATATATATATATATATATATATATATAAACATATATATGTAAATATTGACTACTCAATATTTTGCTAGAAATCATAGCTATCAGCAATAAGATAAGAAATAGAAAGTATAAGCATAGACAAAGGGGGGAAACTATCTTTAAAAAAAGATAATATGATGCTTTACTTAGAAAATGCTAAGTAGTCAACTAAAAACTTAATTAAAACAATAAAATTCACCAAAGCTGCAGGAAATAAAATAAATCTACAAAATCATCAGGATTTTTTTTATTTAACAACAAATTATAGTAATAAGAGATAGAAAGATAAATTCAATTTAAAATAACTTTGCACAGAATAAAATTCTTGGGAGTCTACTTACCAAGTAATACATAAGAATTATATTAATATAATTTTAAAATTCTCTTCCTAAAAAAAGTAAATACAAATAATTGGAGAAATATTAATTTGCCTATGGATATACCAAGACATATAACAAAATGACCATAACAACTAAATTAAGCTAATGTCACATCAAGTGAATTACCAGAGAATAATTTTATAGAACTAGAAAAATATAACAAAATTCATCTATACAAACAAAAGATAAAAAATATCAAGGGAATCAACGAAAAAAGGAAAGAAATAAGACCTAACAATATCAGATATCAAACTATATCACACAGAACTGTAAACTTCAAAGCTATATGGTATTGGCTCACAAATGAAAAGATTCATCTCTGGAATAAATTAGGTATATAACATAGAAGCAAATGCTTAAAATATACTGGTGTGTGATAACCCCAAAGATCCCAACAATTTAGGCAAGAACTCACTATTCAATAAAAAACATTTTAGAAAACTGGAAAGTAGGCTGACAGAAATTAGACACGAATTAATACCTTACATTGTATATCAAGGTAAGCTCAAAATGGATGCTTGATGACATGAAGATATCATAAGTAAATTATGGAGCATGGAAAAAAATTACCTGTCAGATTTTTGAATAAGGAAAAAATTCATGACCAGAGAAGAGATAGTTTCAAAGGAAATTAAACAATTTTGATTACATAAAATTAAAAGGCTTTTGCACAAACAAAACCAATGCATCTAAGTCAGAAGAGATGCAGAAAATTGGGAGAGGGAGGTAATTCGAAATATTGCAGTGAGTTTCTCTGATATGTCTCATTTCTAATACATGTATATTTGTATATTTATATATCTAAACATATATGTGTAAATTTATATATTGTGTAGAACAGAATCACATTTATAAGAATAAGAACTTTTCCCAAATCAGTTAATGGTTATAGGATATAAATAGGCAGTTTTCAGAGGAAGAAATCCAAGGAACTGTAGAGAAATAAGTATTTGAATGCCCTTGAACTGGTCCAACTATTCTGGAAAAAAATTTGCAATTATGCCTCCCAAGATATTACAATGTGCATATCTTTTGAATCAATGATACTGTTATTAGTTTTATATCCCAAAACAAGTAAAAAAAAAGGAAAATAATGAATACATACACAAATATTTATAGTGATTATTTTTATAGCAGCAAAGAATTAGAAACTGAGGGGCTGTCCATCAATTGGGGAATGACTAAACAAGTTGGGGCATATAAATGTGTTGCAATATTCCTATGCTGTAAGGGAATGGTTCAGAAAAACCTAGGAAACTCACATAAAGTGGTGCAACCTAGGAAAATCATATAAAGTGGTGCAACATGAAATAAGCTGACCGAAGAGAACAGTCTATATTGTAACAATACAATTATAAAGTTAATCAGCTTTGAAAGACTTAGTAACTCTCTTCACCACAGTGAACCAATAATGATTCTAACTGACTCATGATGAAACATACTATCTATCTCCAGATATAGAACTGATGAGCTCAGAGTGCAAATTGAAAAATAATTTCTTTTCTTTCTTTTTTCCTTTCTCTTTTTGATACAGCAAATGGGAATATATTTTTCATGGCAATATATATGTATATGTATAAAGTCCGGGCTAGCACCCTGGAAGCCTTGGGATCAGCCAGAGTCAGGATAAGTAAAAATCCTTGATTTTGAGAGGGAGAAGTGAAGGAGACAGACAAACTTGCAGGAGTTTTGCCAAGGCTATCTCCTCAATTCTAGAGTCCAGAATCTCCACCTTTTTCCTTCTTGTCCTGCAGCCAAGTTAGTCTGGTCTGTTACCCCACTCTCTAATCCTTGCCAATGATTATCTTTATACCAAACATTGAGCATCAATGGTGAGAAAGGCCATTTATCCAAACATATGCTAATAGAGTCATTGTCTTATTTTGAATAGGTAATTAGCCTTAAGTGCTTGGTTGTCTGATTCAAGTTCACCTATTCGAAGTTTCAGCCCTTTACATCTCCAGCTTTCTTTTGTTTTAGAACACAGGTGGTTATGCCATCCCTGACTTCTTAGGAAAGGAAGTGAAAACACTAAAAAGGAAGTGATCATGCTCCCTCCTGACTTCTCAGGAAGGGAGCTGAAAGTACTAAAAGGGAGATGATCACACCCTCCCTAACTTCTTAGGAAGAGATATGAACAACACCAAAGGGAAGTGGGAGTCAAGACAGATATAGTTAGTGGGTTTCTGGGCTGAAGGCTCTTACTAGAAACAGGTATGCACAAACCCATCAGCATGGGAGGTACTACACAAGCACATAGCAATAAAGCACAGGCTAGCAGTGATGACTCTCCCCACAGCCGGTGCAGGCTCAAAGTGGTGTAACAAACATGAATTGTACATGCAAGTAGTGATATAACAAACAATATGAATCAACATGGTATTGTAAAAGATTTCCAGAAATCTTAGAAGGAGGGTATATAAATAATAATCACACATACATCTCCTTCAGCAGCCAAGAGATAGTCCAAAACCAATCTATTGTCCATTACTTCATGTGTCAAGGAATCCAATGATCACTGCAAATTTCTGAAGTCCTATAACAGTCTTTTTATGTGTTAGGGAATCCAATGAATCCTGCAGATTTTGAAAACTTGCAACAGTCTTATCATCTGTCAGAGAATTCAATGATTCCTGAGGGTTTTGAAGTCCTGCATCAGTCTCATTAACGATTTTTGATGTCCACAAGTCAATTGCCATAACTGCCATGCTCTTTCACTGATGGGCACAGTCGGTGATGGAACCACCTGATGTTTCTTGGTTCTTCTCCTTCGTTTCAAAGGGCTACTCCATCTCTCTCTGATGGACAAGGCAAATATGGCTCATTGTCACCCATCTGATTCCTTTTCCATCTATAGAGATACAAGCAAACCCTCTCCCCTAAGCAGTTAACCTATATGGTCCCTTCCATTCATCACTTTCTGGATCTCTCCACATCACCTGGTGATTATCTAAAGATAGTGGAGTTGCTCGCACTGGACACTGCCCTTTCTGTGGGTTATAAAGTCTGTCTGCTGGAACCAATGCATCTTTGTAAAAACTCAAGAAGTTAATTGTATAAAGAACTAAATTTAGAAGTTCTCTAGGGTTACCTGTGGCTCCCCCTTTCTTTTGTTTTTAGAAAAGTGTCTTAAAGTCTCTATTTCTTCTCTCTACTATTGCCTGTCCTTGAGGATTAAAGGGTATGCCAGTGGTGTGTAAAATCTGATACTGTGCATAAGTGTGTAAAATATTTAGAAGTATATGCAGTTCCATTGTCTATCTTTATTGCTCGTGGCACACCCATAATTGCAAATGCTTGTATAAGGAATTCAGTGGTCACTCAGGCTGTCTCTTTTGCTGCTAGTATTGCAAAAGTGAATCCTAAAAAAGGTGTCTACCACAAAATGGATAAAAGATAGACAACCAAAAGATTTATAATGGGTCATATCCATTTACCAAATTTGACTGGTTCACTCACTCTATCACACTGCCTCCTTGATGAAGAACTGTTGTGGGTGCCTCTTTTGTAGCAAAAACTGATATTTCCAAGAGTTTTTGAATGACTCTTTCCACCACATTGGAAAAAGCCAGTTCACTTTCTCTCAATGGCTCTTGAACTTCTTTTGTAAGCTGGTGTGCTGAGTTTAAAACACCCTTAAAATGTCATCTAATGGTTGCAATTTATAGGTAGTCAAGTCTAACACTGGACTCATCCATTGGATATCTCCTATCAATTTCTGAAAGTCATTTAAGGTGTTCTTACGGAGAATTTTTGTACTTTAAGAACTTTTGGGTATTCTTCATATACTAAATATTGAAAAGGAGCATGTCTTTGAATTTTTTTCTGGAGCTATGTTCAATTTATAATTCCTTAGTGTTTCTATGGTCTTTTGTAGACATGCTTCTAATATTTGTTCTTCAGGTGCACATCCCAATATATCATCCATGTAATGTAATAACATTACTTTTGGAAATGCTTTTCTTCCTGGAGTAAGAGTAGCAGCAACATACATTTGACACATAGTAGGGCTGTTTTTCATTCCCTGTGGCAAAACTGTCCATTCATATCTTTTATAAGGCTCAGATAAATTAATGCTGGGCACTGAAAAGGCGAATCTTTTCATATCCTCCTTATCTAGAGGGATAGAATAGAAACAATCCTTAATGTGTATTAAAAAGAGGCCATTCTCTAGGCAATTGAGTAGGATGGAAGTCTAGGCTGAAGAGTTCCCATAGTTTCCATCTGTTCATTTACTTTTCTTAAATTAGTCAGCATCCTCCATTTTCAGATTGTTTTCTTACAACAAATACAGGGAAATTTCAAGCACTTAGAGAAGGTTGTAAGTATCTTTGGTCAAGTTGCTTCTGTACTATATCTAATAAGGATTGAATTTTATCACTAGCTAAGGGCCACTGTTCTATCCTTACTGGTGTATCAGTTTTCCATTGGATAGGAATAGGTGAAAGTGTTGGCAGGCCTTCAAAAGCAGCCCTGCCTAAATAAATGAAGAACTCATTTGTAATCCTAATTGTTGTAAAATATCTCTTCCCCACATATTGATGGGGATTTTTTCAACCATAAAAAGAGTAAAAACCCTTGTTTTGTCTTCAAAAGTCCATCTCAAAGGGGCAGCACTAACTTCAGCTGCTATTGATCCTCGTACATCAGACATATAGGTGTCTGCCTTACTAGTTTAGCTCTTAACAAAGTAAGTTCCCTATTTGTCTATTAAAATACTCACCCTATTTCGAGTCCTTAGTCCATGCTGAGCTCCAACATGTAAATTCCAGACTAGCTCCTTAGAGGCCTCAGGATCATCCAGAGTCAAGATAAGTAAAAGTCCTTGGTCTTTAGGGGGAGAAGTGAAGGAGACAGACAAACTTCCAGGAGTTTTGCCAAGCATTTCTCCTGGATTCTAGAGTCCAGAATCTCAACCTTTCTCCTCCCTCATCCTGCTTCTGTGAGTCTGGCTTCTGTCACTTCACCCTCTAATCCTAGCCTACAATTATCTTTTACGCCAAACATTGAGCCAGCATCAATGGTGAGAAGGACCATTTATCCAACCATATGCTAATAGAGTCTTATTTCAAATAGGTAATTGGTCTTAAGTACTCAGTTGTCTGATTCAAGTGCATCTGTTCAAAGTTTCAGCCCTTTACATATATGTATATAAGTATATGCCTCCTAAATATACATATATATATATATATATATATATATATATATATATATATATATATATATATATATATATATATATATATTTATGTGTGTGAATATATGTTTGTAGATTGGATTGATAGATAATTTTTCTTGCCTTCTTAATGGTTGGAGATGAATAAAGGAGTAAGAGGAAGAGGGAGAGAATTCAGAATTAAAAATTAAATTACGTTTTAAAAAGACACAAAATATCAATCTAATAGTGGAGACTCCATACAAACAACTTTATAAAAACCAGCAATGATTAAGATAAAAGTCATTATAATTAAGAGAAACTGAAAGGGAAAAATTCATTTAGAAGGTGAAATTTAAGCCAAGACTTAAAAGAAGAAAAGTTAAGAGATAAATAGGAAAAATGTTCCAGGAATAGGGGACAACAGTGATAATAACACTAATAATACAAAAAAAAAATCATACAGTCTAAGTTAAAGAATTTCATTTTACTTGTCATGGAATCTATTAGTTGAGTAAAATTTTCTATCTTCTATGTTGAATAAGAATTTCTATTTTCTGTGAAGTGGGAAGAATGAAATTGAAGGAGTTCTGAATATGAATTCAAAAGAAAAAAGTTCAAGTCTTGATTATACTCCTGACTCATTTTGTAGCCTAATGCAAGTCATCTGATCTATCTGGGCTTCAATTTTCTCTTATCTCAAATGTGTATAATAATTCTTGATCTTCTTAAAACTCAAGACTCTATAACTGAGTCACATTCATTTATATATGAAAAAAAATTTTTTTCCACTTCAAATACATTTTGACCCAGTGAGAACTTGCCTCTCCCTCAATGAAGCCTTTCATAATCCTGCCAAATATAAGTAATCTCTCTTTCCCCAAAATTTTCTAGAATATGTTAGGTCTCTTTTTTGGTGCCATCTTATTTATATACATTTTTATATTCTTTAGTAGACAGTTAAGTCTTTGATCATAGGATAGATTGGTTATTCCATTTTTATCCTCTGTACCTACTTCAGACCTTATACTTAATGTGTACTTACTCAATTGTGTGAACTGGGTGGTACAGTGAATAGAGCACCAGGCCTAGAGTCAAGAAGGCTCATATTCCTTAATTCAAATCTAGCTTCAGGCACTTTCTAACTGTGTAATCCTGGGCAAGTCACTTAATTCTGTCTGTCTTACAAATTTCATATGTAAAATGAGCTGGAGAAGGAAAATGACAAATCATTTCAAAATCTTTGCCAAGAAAACACCATTTGGAGTTACACAGGGCTAGACATGACTTAAATGACTAACAACAACATAAACAATTCCTATAGGTTGAAAGGAATTGAAATAATGTGGCATAATAGAAAGAATGTCATATTTGGAGTTAAAGAATATGTTTGGATCTCACCTTTGCTATCTAGATCTGTGAAACTTTGGGCAATCCAATTGTTCTCTATAGGTTTTAAGAGGAAATGAGGATTAGGTGACTCCTCAAGGCCATTCCAGTCTTCAAATTCTATGATCCTATAAACTAAATTCTGTGAGATGATAAATTAATGATAATTTGTGACCCTATTTCTTTACATATCTGTGAGTTTTTCAGTGAACACCTCACCTCCCCCATAATGAAAGATCAGGACCACCCCCTGAGAAAGCTGGCAATTACCTGACAACCTGTGATTAATCCTCTACTTTTGTGCTTTTATTATGATGTCTCTAAGAGCATGGCAGTGGTGGTGTTGTTGGTGTAAGCTGATGTCGCCTAAGTAGCATTTATGAGAAAACCTAGCATTTATAATTTCCTTGTCCAGGTCTAAGATGTGCTCATTATGTGTAATGAAAACTGTTAGCAATAGACAATGAGAAGGAGGCCTATTTCCCCAGCTAATGGTAGGTATAAGTTAAGATCTATTCAAATGAAAAAAAAAACACAACATATAAACAAGTGTATCAGACAATCTTAAGTTAAATAGACATACTCTGTTGAACATCTGTGAAACTTTCTTAGACAAGAAAACTGGCAGTTTTTCAGAAAGTTTTTTGTAACTTGGGATCCTGAGTGACTGGGCCCCTAGGAACACAATTTTTTTAATAAGAGCTTTTAATTTTCAAAATATATACAAAGATAGTTTTCAACATTCACCCCTGGAAAACCTTCTTTTCCAAAATTTTCTCTCTCCTTTTCATCCACCTCCCTCTAGAAAGCAAGTAATCCAAAATACGTTAACCATGTGCAATTCTATTATACAAATTTCCAAATTCTGCTGCACAAGAAAAAACAGGTCAAAAAGAAAAGAGAGAGAGAGAGAGAGAGAGAGAGAGAGAGAGAGAGAGAGAGAGAGAGAGAGAGAGAGAGAGAGAGAGAGAGAGAAGTAGTGGGCAGCTAGGTGGTGCAGTAGAGCACCAGCCCTGAAGTCAGGAAGACCTGAATTCAAATCTGGTCTCATACACTTAACAGTTCCTAACTATGTGACCTTGCACAAGTCACTTAACCCCAATTGCTGCTGCAGAAAAAAAAAATAAGCCAACAACAAGAAAAATGGTGAAAGTACTATTTTGTGATTCACATTCAGTCCCCTTAGTCCTCTTTCTGGGTACAAATGACTCTCTCCATCACAAGTCTATTGAAATTAGCCTGAATCACTTTGTTGTTGAAAAGAGTTGATCATCATATAATATTGTGGTTGCTGTCTACAATATTCTCTTGGTTTTACTCCACTTTGCATCAGTACTTGTCAATCTCGCTAGGCCTTTCTGAAATCATGCTACCAATTGTTTCTTATCGAACAATAATATTCCATAACATTCATATATCATAACTTATTCAGCCATTTCACAACTGATGAGCATCCTTAGTTTCCAGAGGTTGTTAAGGCTATCTAAGGCAAAGCCTCTTAAAGTGTGGTCTGCAATCCCATATGAGAGTCACATAACTGAACATGAGAATCATGAAATTATGATTTATTATCATTAGATATTTGTAAAGTCCTGTTGTCTCTCAATGCAATGTCTCTGGGTTTGTGATAGTTGTCTAGGAGGAGATCTCTTGGGGAGCTTCTGGGGAGGCAGCCTTGGCTTTAGTTCTGTATTGTGTCTTTCAAAGTCTTGAATCTTTTCCTGTCAGAATCTCTCCACCAGCCTCAGTCTCTAGCTCCCTCTGAATCCAAAGCCTCCCGTCAGCACAAAGGTAGAATCTCAAATTCTCTTCTTCCTGAATCCTGGCTCTGAATCTCCTCCAGCTTCCCTGAAGTTCTCCTGGGAAGTCTTGTCCTTGACCCAATCCAGACTCTAACTTCTTCCAGACTCTAACCTCTTCCACATTGCCTTCCTTCCAGACTGCCTCCTTCCAGACTCAATGTTGCCTCCTTTTATCCTCCCAGTGAATGGGCTTGTGGGTACTCCCAGAGGTTTGTGGGAATGAGCTAGCTCCTTTTAAAGGTGTAAAGTAAAGGTATGAATTCTGAGCTAGAGAATTGTTAAGTACCAGCTTAGCACCTAGTAAGAACCTAACATATTTGATTTGTAAACTTATTTTATATACCAAGTATCTGGGATCATGTAAAAATTTCTTGGGTGAAAAGGGATTGTGAGTGGGAAAAGTTTAAGGAACCTTGATCTAAAGGACTATGACCAGTCCTTTTCCATAAATCTTTGTTATCTCTTTACTCTGATACACACCCCATTCAGTTGACCTTCCCAACCTTATCTGATATTCCTTCCAGTTCATATCTTCTAAGTATACTAAAGGAGGATATTCTGAACACATCTTGAGATGACTTTTCTCAAAGTTCTTCTTGTGCTAAATATCATTCCTGTACATTCCCTCTTATCCTTTCCTATCCTTATAAAAACAGCAGAGGGGCTTCACCTGGCAAGGAGTGTCAAGGACAATCAACAGGATGTGTTTGAAGATTTTTTTAAAGATAATATTGAGGAGAAATAAGGATCAAATAAGATGATAGGTAAACTGGTAGTGCATAAGGTAATCCTAATAAAAAGAAGAACAAAAGATTTGGCTTCTTGTTGAGAAAGTATTGTGGATAGGGTACCAGACCTGAATTTAGGAAAGTAGAATCATTTTTTGCCTGGGAAATTTACTAAATATATGGCAATGGTCAATTCCTTAAACCTCATAGAGTTTTAGTTTTCTCCTCTATAAATTTCAGAAAATAATAATGTACTCCTTATCCCTCAGATTCTTGTGAAAATTTTCCAAAACTTAAATCATGATACAAATATTTATTATCATGATAGATAGTATTTATATAAGGATTTAATGTTTTTACACACCACTTTACATTTGTTATTTCATTTGCTCTTAACAATACCCCTAGGACAGAGAGATAATCTTTATTCATATTTTACTGACCAGGAAACTGAGGCATACTTGCCAATATCACACAACTCATGTTTGAAGCCAGGTTTTCCCTAAAGTCTTCCTGACTCTAGGACCAGATCTCCAAACACCATATTATCTACTTATGTAGCTCCCATATTATTATTTTGCTTCTGTTTTCTTTGCCAAAAAGAATAATCTTTGAATTAATATGGACAGAACTAAAATGACTAATATAACTGAAGTGATCATAAAAGAGCACTTAGAAGTCCTTGATGAGTTCTTTTCAATTTCAAATGGAATCTGAAACAATTCCAGGACTATAGGATTGTTATTTATAAGTTTTTAATGAGTATCATAAAGAAGAGGGATCAAACTTGTGAGGCTTGATCCCTAAGAGCAGAATTAAGAAAATTGTTGAAGTTGCAGAAAAGGAGATTTGGTATGAGTAAAAAAGGAAAAAAAAAAAGTTGGGTGTATCAGTGGAGAGAGCTCTGGTCCTTGAGTCAGGAAGACTCATTTTTGCAACTTCAAATCTGGCCTCAGACACTCGCTGACTATGTGACTCTAGTCAAGTCTCTTAACCCTCTTAGCTTCAGTTTCCTCATCTGAAAAATGAGCTGGAGAAAGAAATGGCAATACATTTCAGTGTCTCTGCCCCCAAAAAACCCTCCCAATACTATCATGGAATGTTGGGCAGAACTGAAAAATACTTTTAACTACAACAAAAAAGAAGTAAAAGCTACCTACTGAAAGGATTCACAAGTGGAAAAAGCTGTTTTGAATAAAGTTGATGGATTCTTTCTCACTGAAAGATTCTAAATAGACACTGAGTAATTATTCTTTGGCATATTGAAGAGGGAATTTTTGTTTGGGATTCCGTTGATGTCACTCCTAATGCTGAGATCCTCTGCCAATTGGTTGATGCTATAACAATAGTAACATTGATGATCAATATTTAAAGGATCCATATGTGTATACCCCTCCTATCCCATGGAGATTGCATCTTCCTAAATAGTTGCATGTGTTATTTGGACAACCTATGGGTAATCCATTGGCCAACACCTTAGTAATGAAAATAATAATAGTTTATATTGTATTATTTTTAGTAGATAAGAAGATTTTGCACAGTTAACAGAAAGAGTGATTACTTTGAACTTAAAATGCTTGAATTTCAATGCTACTTCTGCTGCTTATTACCCCCGAAACCCTGGACATATGAATTTTCTTACCCATAAAATAATGGTGCTAGTTTATCTCCATGTTGCTTTTTTCTACAGATGCTTCATTATTATCACCATAGCAACCTTATTTGCATGAGAAAAGGCATTTTTTCATTTAATATTTTATTTTTCCCATTACATGTAGAAGTAGTTTTCAATAGTTACTTTTATAAGATTATGATTTCCATTGTTTTATCCCTCCTTTCTTCCCTCTCCTCTCTTCAAGATGGCAAGTAACCTGATATAAGTCATTCACATATAATCATATTAAACATATTTCCATATTAGTCATGTTATGAAAGAAAAATCTGAACAAAAGGGAAAAACCAAAAGAAACAAAAAGAAAGTGAAAATATTATGTTTTGGTTTACATTCAGATTCCATAGTTCTTTCTCTAGGTATGGATATCATTTTCTATCTTGAATCTTTTGGAGTTATTATTATTATTATTTCTGAGATGAGATCAACTTTGATCATCCATACAATATTGCTATTACTGTATATAGTGTTCTCCTGGTTCAGCTCACTTTACTGAGCATCTCTTAGTGCAAGTCTTTCTAGGTTTTCTAAAATCAGCCTGTTCATCATAATATTATCTTATTACATTCATATAACATAATTTTAAAGACAATTATTAAGTACTTGTATGCAAAACCTGGTAATACAAGTAAACAATCTTTGCCATCACAGACCTTACATTATAATGGAGGAAGACAACACACCAAATGAAGCTTTCAATGGAGAAGGAACAAAGACATCCATCCAGGGGACATGGTAATAGAAGTCTCAGTGTACCCTGGAGAGGAATAAAGCATGGTATAGACATACTTTAATGAAGATTCTGGGTGGTTCTACTCAATCTGAGGGAGAGACCTCAGGTACAGAAGGGTACTTCCACTTTGTGAATTCCAGGGATAGAGTGAAGCTTCAGGATGAAAAGTTGAGGCATGATGGAGAAGTCTGGAGTGCAAGGTAGAGAGGAATAAAGTCTCCTCACCCTGGTCTATCTCTGTTTGTCTCTCTTTGTCCCTGTCTCTTTCTCTCTGCCTATTTCTCTATCTCTGTCTGTTTTTCTTTCTCTCTCTCTCAGACATAATTGAAACTCAAAATTGTAAAGTGGCTTGCTTAAGATTGAGTAATTGAGAAATGGGCCAGGTCTTTTGATTCTAAATCCATTGATTTTTTTTTGATTACACTATAACACCTTGGTAAAATTGTAATATATCATATGGCTACAAGAATTGGAAGTGTACTTGGATGCATCAGTTATAAACTAGAAGTGGTCTTAAAATCCCAGACTATAGAATGTTACAACTGGGAGGAATCTTAGAGATCACTGAATCTGTTAAGTCCTCTTAACCTTATGGATAAAGAAACTAAAGTTCAGGCAAATTTTCCAGGGTTGTCAATGAGTCAGTGACAGAGGTAGTACTTGAACTTGGGTCTCTTGACCTCTAGACCAATGCTCTTTCCACTCCATCACAGTATCTAACAAGCATATGAGATGATTACTACTTCTGTGGGTCCTTGGGGAGTTTCATTTTAACAAATGCAGCTTTGAAAGCTTTGGAGTCAGAATTAGGGACTGAGTGCATGGCAGTAGTAATAATAACAGTCTAATGCTATTTAGATAAAAGACATTTATGTAACCACATGCACTGGGTGAGGTCTTGTGGGCTTAGCACATAATAACCATTCATTATTTCAGTGACATCTCAAAAAAAATTCCTAACAAGTCACTTATGTTTCCTTTATAATAAGCTGAGTTGTTTTCCCAATCTTTCAATAAGAGAGAGGGAAAAGATAAAATAAACTGATATATACATATGTATATGTATACGTATATATGTATATGTATATGTATATATGTATATATATATATATATATATATATATATATGTGTGTGTGTGTGTGTGTGTGTATGCATGTATAAATAAGCTATTTCCATATGTATGTAGTAGACAGAGAGCTAGACTTTCAGTAAAGAAAAACTGAGGTTCAAGTCATGCTTTTGGCACATTCTGATAAGTACTTTACAAATATCTCAATGATATTCCCCAAAATCCTGGAACGTAAATGATTATTACCTTCATTTTACAATTGAGGAAACTGAGGCCAACAAAAAAGAATTGATATTCCCAGGCTCAGCAGTCCATTGACTATATCACCTAACTGCAAAGTCACCAAATATCTCGCAAGCTAAACTCCTCAAGCAACTTTTAAAAAGAAAGTGTCAATCCATATTAGTAGAGGAATTTTACTCATTTATTAGTTCTCTTTATAAAGGAAATTACAAGGGAGAATTCTGGGAAGATGGCAGAGTAGGTCAAAAAATTTCAAGTTCTCCAGATTTTCCCACAAACAGAGCAAAATTTCACCTCAGAACAAACACAGACCAGTGAAAAACAAATAAAACTTGGGGCAGAACAGGGACTCCTAGGACCACCTGAGAAGACCTGAAGAAACACCCCAGAATGGAAATTAACTAGTGTGAAATGTAAACATTATCAGGCTAGCTCTGCAGAAATAGTCAGCTTGGAGCCCTGGAGCTAGCTGGGTAAGGTAGATGCACAGAAACTTCTACCTCTCTGATAACATGTGGAATCAGGGATCTGAGTTCAAGAAGACTTAGGGAATTTCTGATGAGTAGGTTATGCTGCTGAGACTGAGCCCTGAATGAGAAGGAACTAGCACATCAGGTGAGTGCAGAAGCAGTACAGCAAAGACTCTGCTGTCTGCAGGTACTTGTAGGAGGGTGTAGCTTTGGGTTGAGGGTTCTAAGTCAGAGAGGAGAATTGAAGTGAAGCTAGAGGCACCATTCCTCCCCTCCAAGATTAGGGATGCTTACACTAATACATATTATTATTATTATTATTATTATATAATGAAACAGCAAAGAAGAAAGAACTTAACCACAGAAACTTACTATGGGAATAGGGAAGACCAGAGTTCATCTTCAGAAGAGGACAGTAAAGTAGAAACAAAACAAAACAAAACAAAACAAAAAAATCTGTCATACCCAAAGAGTAGCATTAAATGACTCCCTGTTCAGAATTAATTGATAGAAACATTTTAAAAAGACTTAAAAATCAAAGGAAAGACATTGAGGAAAAAAATAAATAACTATGAACAACCAAGAACAAGAAGATTATGGGGGGAAATGTTAAACAACTAGAAGGAGATAGTATTAAAAAAGAAAATAATTCTTTAGAAATTAGAATCAAGCAAAGAGAAGTCAGTGAAGCTATTAAAAAAAAACCAAGAAATAACAAAACAAAATATTAAGAATGGAAAAATAGAACAGATTATGAAACAAGAAAAATAACAGCTCTGGAGAACAGGTCAAGAAGATAAAATTTAAGAATAATTGGACTCCTGAAAGTTCTGACCAAAAAAAAAAATCTTGACACAATAATGCAAGAAATTTAGATGTGATTACATTCTCACAAATTTGATTCTAATTTTTTTTTTAGTTTCCTAGCTGTGTAAAATAAGTAATAATTTGTGAATTAAATTCAACTTTTTCTCAAGACTGACAATTTATAAAAAGGACATTTTCTTTTCTAAAGACACAGTTAGCGCTGATTAGAAAATATACTACTTGTTATGTAGCCTGGTTTAGCATAAGGAAAACTAGAACTGGGAGCCTGATTTAGGAGGGAAAGCAATGGGTTTGAAGTACAAAGACCTTAATTTGGATTCTGGTGAGTTACTTACTAGTTTCATACTGAGTGCAAAATCATTTCATTTAGGTTTTTCCACCTATAAAATGGGAATATTCTAATTTTCTACCTACCTTAGAGCATCAAAGAAGCTCTTTATAAATTTTTTAAAAATCACATTTTGTGATTTGATAAGATATATTGACATACAGATAGATAGATGTAATATTAGGTGTCTGTATACAATATATCCATATTATATATATCCAATACAATATATCCTTATAGATTGTCTAAATATCTAGATAAGTCTTAGATCATAAGACCTAGCTCATCTTTGTAAGGAAGTAAGCTACAGTTCTTGTTTATATTAATAACATAGTTTTTGTTTATATCAATAGTTTATATCTTCAGAGGAAAGAAAGAAGGCCCTAATAGTGTTGTGAAATTTTGTGTTCTTACCTCCAGTTTCTTAGTGGATTGTTTGGTTAGAATTAGATCTATATATTTCTCTGAAATATCTCTGGTCTAGGAATACATTGATTAAAGGTTCAGAAGGAAACCTGTTTCTGTGGTCACTACTGAAGGAGTAGATAGAACTTAGCTTATACTCATCAACTTAGGTTCTTCCTAACTAATCTTAGTTATATACAAGACCATAATTGAAAATATGAAATAGTGAATTAGCCCCTTTATCCAAGAAAAATTGCAAACAGAATTTGGATAAAGACTACATATTAAAATATACTAGAAGGTATATGGGAATCATTTTTGTAGCTCTCAGATAATACCTTTGCTTAAACCATGAGAAACTAGAAAACCAGAGAAAGAAACAAATGCCACCCAAGAAAGACCATTCTAAAAGTCTCTAAGGGAAGTAAGCTGGAAATTAGGATCATATTGAGGAACTAGTATCTCATAAGTATCTGTTGCTTCTCCTTTATCACTTCTCTCCTGAAGTATCTCTGGTGTCATACATACCTTTCCTTGACTTGAGCTCCTATGAATTGGCCCGTTTTAAATAAATGTAATAACCAGTCCCAACAAATCAAAATGACAGCATTAAGAAGACAGCTTTCTTTTATTACTAGAGCAAGGTCCCCTTAATGCTAAAAAAGACTCAAGCACTGGAAAAAAAAGTATTCCATCTTCATATCTGGCAGAACATAGAATGCAAAAGATATATTTACTACAATCTTCAAGGAGAAAAAGTTTAGTAGACTGAAGGATGGAATCAGTGAGTCATCTTAAGAATAGTTTTCAGAAAACTTTGATCAAGTCTTCCTCTCTTTTCTTTCCATAAGGCATGGGAATAAGTGATATTCTTTTTTCTATTGTTTCTTCTCACTTTTTCTTTGTTGATAACGGAGCAGAAAGAAAGTATCTTCATTGTCTGTCTATAATACTAAAGGAACAACAAGAGACTATTGTGATTCTATGTCCTTTCTAGACAGCAGGACATAGAAGTGCTCCTTTCTTTACCCAATTTTGAGAAAAATGATGAGGAGTCTTCTTTTTTTTCACGCTTCATTACCTTATTATTTTCTTTCCTTCCTTGTACTCTAGAACTTGGATTCTCTGTGTGACCTCATGTCAAGGAAGGTCATTCCTGGTTTGGAAAAGTAATCCATTTCCATCCTCCTTTTAGATATGTGTGTGTCTCATAACTTCAAAGTTATTGTTTAAATTATATTATAAATTTATGTGTAAAAAGACATTTTGATAGCTTCATTATGATGCTAGGAACTTCCTTACTAATCCTTCTATTTATTAGCTCTCATTAAACACTCTCTGATTTCAGCATAATTGTATTTTATCAATGCAGTTCAGCTTTCCAAGTGCCTTAATACTAACTTCTAAAAAGATCCTAGAGTTATATAGAATAGTAGTCTAAAAGAGATGAAGAAATGTAATTGGTAAAGGCAGTACTAACAATCAATTGTTCCAATGCCATAGATAGGGAAATATTGATCTGATGTTCCAGTATCATTTTTAGGACTTGTTGATTCAACAAATGATTCAATTCACAATACTCTATTTATTGAATTTGTATTTCCATGGCCATCATTCATTTCTTCAACTTGGTTGCAAAATTCAACACAAGAATAACAATTTGGGATGGGGTAGGAAGAAAATGGGATTTTTTCCTATAGGCATCTACATTATTGAGGCACAAATCCTGGAGGATTTGTAGAAGGGATTCAGATGGCAGTCTAACTATTGAAAAGTCTGTAACCTTCTCTAGTATCTTCACAATGTCGAGAGAAGTCAGGAAAGCTACCTATATTTTAGGCAGTTAATTTATTGGAGAACATTGATATAGGATGGGCAGGTATGGATGTGTTGCAATTTGCATTTTGCATCATTAGAAAAAAAGTTTCACATTGATGGCATCACTTTCTTTTTTATTTTACAATTATAACTTTTTTTGATAGTACATATGCATGGGTAATTTTTTTTACAACATTATCCCTTGCACTCACTTCTGTTCCGATTTTTCCCTTCCTTCTCTCCACCTCTTCCCCTAGTTGGCAGGCAGTCTTATACATGTTAAATATGTTATAGTATATCCCCGATACAATATATGTATGTAGAACCAAATTTCTTGTTGCACAGGAAGAATTGGATGCAGAAGGTAAAAGCAAGGAAGAAAAACAAAAATGCAAACAGTTTACATTCATTTCCCAGTGTTCCTTCTCTGGGTGTAGCTGATTCTATCTGATGGCATCACTTTCAAGTGGAAATTATATGATTTGGATGAGAGTGTAGATTAACTATTGTATGGAAAAATGTTCTAGCCTTCTAGGGATTAAATAATAAAATTAGTAATTTATCCATGTAATTTTTTAGCATTCTATATATTGCATTTCATTTGACTTCCGCATCTCAAATTTATTTCTTCATAGTAACTCAAAATGGAATAGACTGCCTCAGGAAGCAAGAAGAGGTCCATCATTACAGATCTGTACCAAAGATTTTCAGTCTACTTGTCAAGTCTGGTAGAGCCATTTCTGCTCAGCTACTGCTAAGGGACATGCAAAATCTCTTATAACTCTAAAGATTCTGTGTGATAGTCAATATTCTTATTCCCATTTTATAGTTGAATAAACCAAGGCCCAGACAGACAAAAAATCTTTCTCAAAGTCTCATAGCTATCAAATAGCAAGGACAGAAATTGAACCTAGGACTTCAGATTGTTCCGAGGTAAGCATTTAACCTGTTTCCTACTGTACCATTCAACAACCTTTGTTCCAAACAGGTCTTTGGAAGAAGTCTTTTTATTTTAGTGTGTGACATAAGAATTCCAATCCTGAACTTAGAATATTTGCATCTTTATTCACATAGCAGGAAACTACTAAATCCTTGCAGCCTCTGGCCAGTACTTATTGTTCCCCAATAATTGTGTCATTCCAGATTATAATAATAGCTATCTTTTTTTGTTGAGCTTTTAGGTTTATGAGACTTTTTTTTTCAAAACAATTTTGTGAGTAAGTAGTGAGAAGATCATTATCCCTATTTTACAGATGAGGAAACCAAGAGACTTGTTCACAAAATTGGAACGTGTGGGAACCAAGATTTGAACCTAAGTATCCTTGACTGCATGCTCAATATTGTTTTTTCAATTTTATACTGTCTCCAGCTAATAATTAAAAGTTTGGCCATTTGGCAATTTAAAAAACTAGAAAAAATGTTTATTGATTAGAATTATTGGTTAGTGGGAGAGATATGAATGGGTCACAATCAAAATCCTGACTTGTCTCTCTCCTATATGACTGCTGATTGGCAAATTATTTTTCTAGGCCTCAGTTTCTTCATCTACACAATGAAAATGATAATGTTTGTAGTATCCATTTTCCTTTTCAAGGGAAGCACTTGGTAGACTTTAAATCCCTCTAGTAATGTAAATTATTATTACTTCTTCAATAGCAGTTTGACAAGTGCCTTTTCTGTGCTAACCCAGCTTTATCCTGGAGCTTAATGCTAGACAATTTATTGGGTTGTGGTTTTAACAAGAACTGTCTTAAATATGCTGCCCTATGAATGAGCCACTGGCCTTACTTGACTGAGCCTGAGCCCTGTTTGCCTCAGATTGTGTGTTGTCTTTCTTATTCTGTGACGGCCTTCAAGGGTTGGCCCCATGGACTTTCTCTTGGGTAGTTGAAAAATCAAATCATTTTGGCAGATGGATCTGGCTTCTGGGGAATTGCTTGTCTTTAAGAGATGGTAACATTTTCTTTTTTTTTTTTTTTTCTTTTTCTTTTCTTTTTCAATTAGTTTAAGTAATTCTGGAAACAGTAAATTTAGTGGTATGAGAAAAGTTACTGATTTGTAATAGGAGACAAGAAACTCATGTTAACTATTATTTTAATTATCTCTTAATATGTTGTATCTCTAAGCCTTAGGATTCTGGTGGTTTATCTAATCTCAGAGAGAAATAACAGACAGAATATGGATATGTACAAAATAAGTAGTAAGAAAGCTAGCTTGGGAAGCAGGGTCTTGAATTAGTTTTGACCCTAATGTAGAGCTGTTTCAAAGTGTTGATTTTTTTTTCTCTCCAGATCACTTCCCTTTATGTCAAAATGGCTTGGAAAGAACCTATTTTTCAGAGGATCTTAAAACTGGGTAAAGTATTTGTGAGTTCTAGGAAGATATCTTGCACATCTATAAGCTAAGTAATAATGCAAAAGTCCTTTCCCCTTTACTTCCTAGCTAATATGACCCCTGAAGTCCAATAATTGTTACTTTCAATTACTCTTTTAATATTTTCAAATTATCTTGGATAGTAGTTATATATCTCTATCTATCTATCTATCTATCTATATATATATCTAATCTATACATTTATGTCTCTCTATATAAATTCTTATCTCTTCAGCTTTCAGCTAAGTTCTGGATACCAATGTCCATATGGTATTCATTTCTTTAACTAGTACAGCTCTGAAACTAAGTCCCTGTTATCATAGACAATAATGATATTTATTAGGTAAAAAGTTGTCAGACATCCTAGTAATATCATCATATTATGATATTCCTCTAATTGTGAACCATTCATTTCGGACTTAATTGACTTCATAAATGGAAACAGAGGAGTATTTTGGAGCAAGCATGGAACAAGGGTGTCAGGAGACCTGTACAATTTTTTTGGGTCTGCTGCTAGTATACTCTGTGAACTTGGGCAAATTTTATCTACTGCTTTGCATAATGTCTAGCACATAGAAAGTGTTCAAGAATGCTTGTTGATTTGACCTGATTTCCTTCTTTTATGGACATAACTTTCCACATCTGTAAAATGGGAGAGATGGATTAGATAGTTTTTAAAGTTCTATTTCTGACATTCTGTGTTTAATATTTTAATCCTAGTAGTCAATTATTCTAGGGTTCTATAATTTATAACTACAATTCTGACCTTACATTTAATGTTTTATGATTTTAGAGTCTTTTTTATTTCTGACATTCTGTAGTTCTGTGATTTTAAGGCTCTTTCCACCTCTGAAATTTTGTGGAACTTTAATACTCTTCTGTAAAATCAGGACAATAATATTGTAATTTTTATTTTATAAATGAATTGTATTCTTTACATTTTATAGAAATTTAAACTATCATTTTGTGTCACTTCACTCTCCATGTTGCATTTTATTTATCTGTAAAATCTTTCAGTTCTCTTACAGCTGTGGCATTTTATTTTCTATGATTCAAATATCCTATCTACTTTTCATAGTATATATTATTTTTCTAAGATCCTTAATATGAATATAACCTAATGGTTTCATGACTTGATATCCTCAGGTTTTTATTTTTTTTTGACCCAACATAATTAGAGTTTGATCAAAATGGTCACTTCTCCCAACCCTGGTTTAGCCTCCTGGCAAAGAAGTCATGATGTACTTCATTTGGAGGTTGAGTCACATCCTCTGAGCTGGTTTTGCTTTGCAGTTAAGTAATATTTAATAAAACTGCTTTTTTAAAGAAAAGAACTGCCCATGAATCAAACACATGGAAATGTTGTTGGGAGTGGGGGAGGGGTTGGACTGAGATGATCAAGGGCCTTACAGATTTCAAGATGACGCCCACTTGGGCCTGCTCTTTCCAAAAAGGGTTTCTGTGTGCACTTAATGCCACTATTTACCCAAGTTTCTTTATTCTAACTTGCCAAAGACCGGGTTTGGCTGGGCCTTCTGCAGAATTTTGCCAGGAGCACTCCAGAGAATAGTTCAGAACTGTTCCAGTTCCCTTTTCTCTGCCCTCCCCCTCCCCCATCCAGTGCAGAGAGAAACATTTCCCAAAGGTCATGTTTCAAGCAGTGGCAAGGAAGCTATCAGTCCTTTCCATAAATCAGATCCTGCCTTGAAGCAGAATAGGATAATTAGGAATCTCCCCGATTTGGCATAGGATAGTTAATGTTCATAAAGAGCCTATGGAGATGCAGTCCAGTGTAGTGGAAAGGGTTTTAGTCTGAGAGAGAACCAAGAGACCAAGTTTGAATGTCAACTCTGACACTAATACATGATGTGAGTTTCAGCAAATCACTTCCTTTTTCTGGGCCTTAATTTAGACTTTAGAAGTTTGGATGAATGATATTTTAGGTTCCTAGCTCTGACATTCCATGATTTAAGATAGCTTGAAGCTGTGAAATTAAAGACTCTTTAATCCCTAAAGTTCTACATTCTATGTTCTTAGATATTTCAGCTAAAATATTTCATAATCTGCTTTTCCTAGAACATTTCCAGTTCCAACATTCTAGGTCCTGCTATCATAAGACCACATCCATTTTCATATATTCTATTCTAGCTCTCATTTTGTTGGTTTTTGATTTAAAAATTTGTTCCATTAAAAAAAATCCTTTCCATTTCTGATGTTCTATATTCTAGGTGTTCTCTAGTCCAAATTTCTTTCCAGTTTTGAAATTCTATATTCTATATTTCAAGTGCCCTAACAGACCTAATTTTCTTTTGATTCCAGTGTCAAACATTATATGATTCCAGGGACTATTCCAGATTTTATGTTTTTTTGATCTATATAATTAGTGCCTTGTATAAGGCAAGAACTCAATAAATAGTTGTTGAATTGAAATTAATTTTATATTGAATGCTTGTGTATGTATGAGTTCTTTGCCTTCTTTGTCATTCTCTGTCTCCTGCCCTGGTTTTATTGAGTGTTATTTAATATGGGGAAGGGGATGGCAACCAAGAGAATATTTATTAGTTTTAAAATGACAATTTCCCATTTTCACTCACATTCTCATTAAAAAATTCACCCACAGAGCCTTCTTTAATTAGAAATGTCATAGCCAATCAAATTCTGCCATAACCTATATTCCACTCCTTTGCCCCTTTTGCCCTGAGGGTTTATCTAGGCAAGTAAATTTAGGCAAATGTCTATAAAACCAGACCAGGACTGGGGATGGGGGTGTAGTGCTGCTGCTTCTGTGAATATGAGTTCCTTTTTGACAGGCTGCCCAAAGCTGGGATTGCTTTTCATTAGACCTTCCTTCTAAAAAAATGAGTACAATACACCAGATTATTAAATAGAGTAGTTTCAGACTTCATTTAGAAAACTGTTACATTTTTATCATTTTTACAAAGCCCTTTCTAAATGAAAACCGTCTGTAGGCTGACAAAATGGAAGGAAAATATTGAGGCCACAATCATGTTCTGTCTCTACTTGTTATTCCCGAAGATGTTGTTTCCAGATTTTAGAAAAATAAGAAAATTTTATTTAGAAGTCTAGGCCCCCCTTAGCCCCCTCTGCTATGCCACACTGCTACAAATTTTCCAATTCCCAGCACAAGAAGTCAATCCTGCTGTAATTTCTCCCTTGTGCCAACTTCTAACCACAATATCATACCTTCCCTAATGCTCTGGAGACGGCTCCTTCGGAGCAACTTTATCCTCTGTCTGTTTGTCTTACATGGGCACCAAAACGGTGTCCTGAGAACTATAAACAACATATTTTTTCCGTGACAAAATGCTTCTGTTTTCCCAGGTCACGGCTGGTTTCTTCTCCTCATCTGAACAGTTTGCTCAGTCCTTTTGAGCACTTAGACGGCAGGCAGGAGCTTTGGACTCCCACCCAGAGATGTGTCATCTGTTTGGGAGTTCAGCCTGCCTGGCCTCTTCCATCCGTCAGTGAGAGACGCCTTTCCAGTGCCACCTCATTAACAGAGGTGAGTGCAGGGAGTCTGGCAGAAAAGACAATTCACTACTATTCTACTACCTAGAAAGTCAGCAAGTTTGTCGCATTTTGTAATTGGCCTCAATTGATTTCTGACAGCAACATACATATAAGCTTAGAAGAAGCTTCTTAGTGTAATGGAAAGAAAACTGGTTCTGGAGTGAAAATAGACCTTTCATTTATCATCTATGTGACCACAGGCAAGTCAGTTAATTTTTCATGTGACAATCAAAAGTATTATCTAGAATCTTAGATCATAATAAATAACTGCTTATATCTTCATAGCACTTTCATCTCTACAAATCAGTGACTATCAACTCTGTTTTTCATTTGATTTGGCCATTGTCACACATCTAGACCTAGGAAGGGAACTGAAGTATACTATATCATGCTGCCTGTTTTGTTCTTGTCTTTTTTTTTTTTACCAGTATCTGTCACGGTTTGTACAAAGTCAGTACTTAATGGGTATTTGTGGCACTTAATCAAAAATAGAAGAGATAAAGATATCTCTTAGGATAGAGAGATAGAACCTCAGAATCACTTAATCTTTAGCCATAGAGTCATAGATTCTTAGTTATAGAGTCTAAGAATAAAGACTTCTAGAACCTAGCTTCATAGAATATAGAATATAGATTCTTCCATAGAATCTTAGAATATGGAACATAGATGTTCCTATTTTATGAATGAGGAAATTGAGGCCCAATTTTTAAAGAGGAAAAATAAATTATGCAAGGTAACAGAGATGTGGAAGTGGAACAAGAATATAGACCTTTTGTTTCTCAGTCCAGCTTCTTTCTACTAGTTCAGGCTGTCTTACATTTGAGTCTTGATAGCCAGAATTAGAACTATTCTCAATTGGTATAAATTTATACAATTGACGTTATAGACTCAGACATTAAAAGATCTAGAAAAGGCTTTAGAACCATATAACACATTTTAGGGCTCCTAAAAGGGGACTTTGGACATAGATCATAGAGTGTTAGAACTGGAAGGGACTTTAGAGACCTTCTAACCCAATACCCTTATTTAATAGTAGATGAAGTTGAGGCGAGAAGGCCAATGGTCACATAGCTCTACCTCTCATTGTAATCATTCACAAGTAGTCCTGGAACCACTATTACTTATAATCACCAGGCTCTCCCTGGTGCTCAACAGAGCAAGCCAAGTTTCAGGTCAAATTAGGTAATGGAGCATGCCTCTGGCTTGAACATAGTATAGAGCAAGGCGTTTGCCTCCAAATATAAGCCCAACTCCCCCTGCCCCCCTTGTTTCCTCCACCCCAAGCTGACTTATTACCAAAAGCAATTTTCTGAATCCTTTACTGGAAAGAACAATGTTCTGAATTCAATCTCTTGAGCAGAAATAGGATCATATTAAAATACTGGCAACAAAAGTGTTATTATTGTTATTACTATTATTTTAAAATGGAAAACTAGGAATTTGCTGATATACATTATCTTATTAATATCTCTACTTGGTGAAAACTAATCATCATGCTTGATCCAACATTGTTTATAAAGGCTTTAATTTAACATCCTAAGGATTTAGGATTAGTTCATTAGTTCATTCCTGTATCACACATTTAATTAATCCCCAGAAATCCCAGACTTGGCTTGCTCATTGCAAGACTATGGATTATATGCTTGGGATGCAAATACTAAAGCCCTCTTATTGTTCAAATTATTGCTTCTTAGGCTGGAAAGTTTCCTTTTTCAGGTCTTGGCTTTGAACTTGAAGCAATGGGGAAAAGCACTAAACAAACTATTGTTGGCTATCCAAGAAATGGATGTTGCTAATGTTACACATTGTCACATGCTCCATCCAAAGTGGATGCTTCCATAAAGGGTATTACTTAAATTTCTTCTCCTCATTCTTCTCTCAAACTGTAAACAACCCCCTTTCCATTTATTCATTTTAGAGGAGAAAGTGCTTGGCAATTTGAACAACTCCAAAGTTTGCCACCAGAGGGACTCTCAGAAATTCAAGTGAAAATTAAAGTTTTTTTTTTCTCAAACTTCTGGATCCAGGGGAGGAGGGGTTGCCCATTTAAGTGGGAGATTCACTAAAGAGTCATATAAAATAAAAAGATAGCTAGCTTTGGAATCACTTTGTTTCCACATTTAATGGATGTCAGTGACAGAGTCCATCTCAGACATAAGAATGGAAGTGTATTCCTGATCCCTGGACTAATTTTGAGGTTAAAGGTTAGTGAGAGCTATAAAACAAGGGGGAAACCATCAAGTTAGCCTTTCCCTTTCTTACTTACCTTCCATCCATCAAACTGGCACTGTCCTGTCCTTATGTCACATACAAAGAAAATTTAATTTCCTGACAAAATAGGGAATCTTGGGATTATTTCCTCTACTGTGTGCTAGGATGGAACACATGTCAGAGAAGTATTTCTTCTGGCAGAAATATAGGAATATCTAAGAAGTTTTCTAGTGGAGAGGCACCATGATGTCTACAGGGAACCACAGAAGATGAAGAAGCCAGGAACAGCCAAAAGTGGTACTCATATGCCTAATTGAAGCATCATTGTCACAAACTGCCAACAAAATGTCTCTAGGGAGAAAGTACTTATTGGTCAGCATTCTTATTTCCTCTGAAGTTCAGTAAGGGGCTCCATTTCTTCTCTTTCATCCATAAATTAAACTTTTCATTTTAGAGTTTTATGGGGAAAAAATCCTTCTTAAATCGCCCCATCGAGATACAGTCCTTTATTTGTCCTTCCCATCTCAAAGTCAAACAAAATGAAATATTCCCAGCCATTTCTTCACCTTTAACAAAAGTCTTCATCACTTGTAATGCTTGCCTTTTGTGTCTACAACTCTAAGGAAACTACTTTTTTTAAAGTTATCAAACCTGTTTTGATGGGTAAACATGGTTAATTTGTCTCAGTTCTCATTCTTCTCTACCATTTGCAGCTTTTGCAGCTTTTTATCCCTCCCTTCTCCTTCCTTTTCTCTCACTTCATTGTTTTCCTATTTATCCAATGACCCTTTCTCAAATTCTTTTACTTATTCATTTACCATGTCCTGTCTTCTGGATCCTAGGTAGCATATGCTAGAGCGTGTGACACCTGAGTCTTCTCTCTCTCTCTCTCTCTCTCTCTCTCTCTCTCTCTCTCTCTCTCTCTCTCTCTCTCTCTCTCTCTCTCTCTCTCTCTTCTCCTCTTTGCTCTATTCCTTCTTACTCCTTCCACTCCTGCTCTTGTTTCTCCGAGTTAGGTTTTGCTCCTTCATACAACTTTCCTCATATTTGTAAATTGGGTCTTATTGAGAGGATAGCTACAATGTTAGAATTTACTCTTAGGGTGGTAAATACAATGTTGGTGCATGTGAGGCATACATTCATAACTTATAAATAGCCCCTACTAGTGTCTTCCCATTTAAACAACTTAGCTAAAGCATTACCATTAAATTTGAATCATGAAGCATTTACTTGTAAAGCAAGAATAAGATAATGGTCTATCAATAAACCTAAGACATACTTTTCTGCCAATGCACAGATTGTCCTTGTGGGAAAATGTGCATAAATTTATAGAACCTTAGAAGGAAGGCACATGGATAGGAGAACTCAGTCGTGGAGTTATATGTGACTCAATCACAAGCAGGTTTTTATGTCTTTGGTTTCCTTACAGACTAGTGTAGACCCTATAAATCACCAACAGGTTGCCCCACTTGAACTTCTTATCTGTCTTTTTTTTTTCTTTTTGGAAAAGTAGTTTTACAAACCTGTTATTTATTTATTTAAAAAAAATTTTTTTTATTTACAAGGCTATTCAGATTGTCTTCCTTGAGTGAGCTCTGAGGAATTTTGCCCTCTCAGGCTGTAGGTGTAGGAATGAAAAAAAAATAACCAAAATCCTGAAGCATTTTTCCTTCCCCCAAATCCCAGAGGGAAAGACTGACAAACTTCTAATTTCTCTGGCAAGCTCTGTAAAGTAGCAAAGGACTCTTTCCCCCCTCCAAACTGTTCTCATCAACTAAGCTTTTCCTTTAATCATCTCTCAGCAGTTAAGCTTTTCTCCTAAATCAATTTAGGAACAGATGCAAAGCTGGTCTTCCTTCAGTTAGCTTTTCAGGGGAGCAAGGCAGACCCTGAGATTATTTTGAAGCTCTCAGAGTGGTTACTTTGTATGAACAGTCCATTCATTTGGATTAGGCTAAATCCAGCTCATCTCAAGTAGCAGGGGCAGCATCAGTCCTAAACTCTCTGCTTTGCTTCATTTTGTTTCACTCTCCTTTTTTTTTTTTTTTTCTGACTACACTGTTTCTATTTTTTTTTTTTTGCTTCTTCTTTGTCTTCTGTCATCTTTCATCTGTTTCTCTTCCTGTTCTAAAAAGCATTTCTTTGTGTGAAGTGACTTACCTCTAACATAAGATCCCATATATTGTAACAGAAAATCATATATATTTGCATATCTTTTAAAGATATCCCAAATTGTTGAAATTGTTCCATCATTACCAAAATATTTCTAGCTGTTAACCTCAAAATACTCATAATAGCCATATGCAAATTAGCTACTGTGAAAGAAGTACCATGGGTACTTCTATACTTCTGTACTTTTACTGAAGTAAATGCTTTTTATCATTGACTAATACTTTCTCTCTGGCTATCTTAAAACTATTTGTGAATTTCCCAAAAAAACTTTTTTTTTTTCCCTTTGAGGGACTGCTTTTACAGAGTTTTTCTGGTCTTTCCACAAATAGATTTGTTCAAATCCAAAAAGAGGCACTTTCTTTCTTTTAAAAATTTCAATAGTATTTTATTTCCCAAATACATGTAAACTAGTTTTCAACATTTGTATTTTTAAGACTTTCTATTCCGGGGCAGCTACACATTACAATGGATGGAGCACCAGCCCTGAAGTCAGGAGGACCTGAGTTCAAATCTGGCCTCATACACTTAACACTTCCTAGTTGTGTGACCCTGGACTTAACCCTAATTGCCTCAGCTAAAAAAGAAAAAAGAAAAGACTTTCTATTCCATTTTTTCTCCATTCCTTCCTTATCTCCCCTCTCCAAGACTGCAAGTAATCTAATATAGGTTAAATACGTGCAATTCTTTTACATATATTTCCATATTTGTCATGTTGTGCAAGAAAAAAAAAATCAGACTAAAAAGAGAAAAAATGAGAAAGAAAGAAAGAAAGAGACAACCAAAAGATGAAAATACTATGCTTTGCTCAATATTCAGTTTCAATAATTCTCTCTCTCATGAGAATGGCTCTTTCCATCGTAAGTCTATTGGAATTGCCTGGGAATCACCACATTGTTGAGAAGAACCAAGCTCATCACAGTTGATTATCACATAATCTAGTTGTTGCTGTGTACACTGTTCTCTTACCTCTGCTCACTTCACTCAGCTTCAGTTCATGAAAATCTTACCACGATTTTCTGAAATCAGCCTTTTCATCCTTTCTTACAGCAAAATAATATTTCCCTATATTCATATGCCATAACTTATTCAGAGACATTCCCCAACAGATGGGCATCCACTCAGTTTTGAGTTCCTTGCCACTACAAAAAGGGCTGCTACAAATATTTTTGCACATGTGGTTCCTTTTCCTTTTTTTATAATCTCTTTGGAATACAGACTCAGTAAGGGGTACTTCTTTGCAATTCGTATATGTATTTAGGCATGTAAGGGGACCAAACCCAATCACCCCAGTGTGCTATAATGAAAATAGTTCTGGATCTGGAATTAGAAAGCTTAGGTTCAAATCTCACCTCTGACTACTCATATGTTTCCTGGGGTAACTTATTAAACATTTTTGGACCTAATTTTCCTCATCTAAAAGATGAAGACTATTGGACTAAATGAATTTTGAGGTTCTTTCTAGCTCTTCTAATAATTCTATGAAACTGAAACTCTTAGAGCTGCAATCATTTTCCTAAGGTCACACTAGTATCAAGTAGTAGATTCTCTCCATGAGGACTCTCTGCTAGTGAGAATAAAAACACCTACAGTATCTACTGTACAGGTTGTTGGAGGCTCTAAGGCTCTGTTTTAAGCCTTCTTTTCTCCTTTCTCTAATAATTTCTCTTGTAATTTTATCAGGGATCTTGGATTTATTTTTCATTTTTATGCCAGACTCCCAAGCCTATATATTCAGACTTAGCTCTCTTCTGAACACCAACTCTCCATCTTCAACTACCAGTGGAATATTTCCACCTGGATGCCTCATAAAACTTCACAAAATCAGTAGTTTAAAATAAAAATTATAATATACAATATAATAGAGCTTATCTTCCCTCTGAAGCTATTTCTCCTCCAAATTTTTCTAATTTCTGTTGAGATCCCTTCCAACCTTCCAATAATTCAAGTTTATATTCTCTGGTTCATCCTTGACTTTTTCACTTCCTTTACCTCATTTGTATCCAGGGCCACCTTAAGTCATTCCAAATTATATCTGGTCACAGAGCCCAGATGGTTCTGGAGGAGAATGTGAGGCTGGTAACTTTGCATAGCCTTCCCTCACTTAAATCCAATTCACTTGCATGTCATGTCATCACTTCCCTGATGTCATGGTTCTCTTCAAGAGCAAAGGACAAACAACATCAATAATAATCAATTGATGAGTCTTTATCAATTTAACTTCCATAACCTCTCTCATATCTATGCACAATTTTAATAGTTTGATGTCTTCTTGCTTCCAGACTGATTTTTAATTCATATTTCACAAAGCTGTTAAAATAACCTTCCTAAAATGCAGGTCTAATATTGTCATGCCCTTATGTAAGAATTTTCAGTGGTTCTTGTTACTAGAATATTAAAAGTATTAAAATTATTAAAGGATATTAAAGAATAAAAAGAATTTATTTGAACAAAAATACTTCTAGCAGTTTTTATGGTGGCAAAAGAATTTTAAATTGAAGGGATAGGCGTTAATTGGGGAATAGCTAGTCAAGTTATAGTATATGAATGTAATGAAATCCAACTGTATTATAAGAAAATGTTGAACAGGATAGTTTCAAAAATCCTAAGAATATAAAACTTAAATTATGAAAGGTGAAGTAAACAAACTACAAGAGCAATCTACCCAGTAACAGCAACATTGTAAGGAAAATTAATTGAAAACACAGTAACTGATTAATATAATGGCCCCCAAAATCTCCAAAGTACTCACAATTTAAGATATTATCTAACTCTAGGTAGAAAACTGATGGATTCAGAGTATGGATTAAAATATTTCCCCTTTATTTTTCTTGCTTAAAAAACAAAAACATAGGTAAATTCATAAATAGTTTTTTTTTTTATGATTCTATGTATGAGGGGTAAATTGCTAATTAATTTATAAAATCATAAAATGGATCAGACTCCTAGTTCTTTGGTTACTTGATGGAAAAAAAACCTCATCAGTGGGAAGTGAGGCTGCATTCATACTCTACCAAAGCATATAAAGTATAAAGGCAAATATTACAGGCAAGTGGTGAAAAGGATACTGAGGCAAATGTTATAGGGTCAGAGAGAGGCAGGCAGCAGTGAGGGCGATGATGTGCGAGAAGCACAGAACACTCATCAGTATTAAGCCAAACGAACATGGAAAAGTAATTGGAGTTGGAGGTCTCATTTTTAGAGCTTTTTGGGGAATCAAACAGACTCTTATCTGTGCCACCTTGGGGTTAGAACTATATTCTTAATGCAGTACTTTCACATAGTAAAGTGCCTATAAATACTTGTTTGAATAAATGAGCCATTTCTTGAAATTTCACCTTTTTTATGCCTGACAGGATTAAAAGTACAAACATTTAAAGCTAAAAAGAGATTTTAGAGATTATATCTTCTCATTCTATTCTATAAATGAGGAAATAGATTCCTAGAGAAGCAAATTGTCCTAAGTCCACAGATATTAGCAGAGCTAAGAGTAGAACCTGATCCCCTTGTCAAAGATTATGCCTAAGTGTGAAGGGGTGAGTTAGTTCTCTAGAAAGCCCCCATAGCTATGAATCATAACACACTTGAAGGAATTGCAAAGCAGCCTTTTACTGACACAGATGCTGCTTGTGGCTGTAATTCACTTACCTAAATCAGAGGCAAGAGAGAAGAAGAAAGAGATCAGAGACTGCAACTGCATCTCAGTCTCTTTGTATCTTCATCATCCTCTCACATGAATGGATCTATTCTGCTGGTCAGAATTAGATCCCCAGCAGCCACTAGCAAGTGGCTCCAATAACACCTAGTAGCAACTAGAAGATTATTTATGCTCGTAAAATCCCCTGACCTTAAATTTTGTGTTCTTAGTCTGCTGTTTCATATAGAATTACACATCTATCCCAGATGTGTAATTAATGGTACTTGATATAATGTTTGTCCTACCCGTGTCTACTTTATGTAATTATTTGCTCACTTAAAATATGAACATTCCCTTATTTGAATGACTCAATTATCAAATAACTCAGCAAAAAATTTATTAAAGGTACTAGACACTAGAGATACAAATATATGAATAAAACATTTACATGCAAAAAACTTAAAATGGAAAAGGAAAGTACATATATCAAAGAATAGACATGGAATTAGGGACTGCATTGGTGATGTCATTGTTATAGGGAACCTTCAAGAGAGTGACCTTGTTTTGCTAATGTAGGTCTTTGAGTATTAATTCCAGAAAATTGTTTAGACCTTTGACAGCAGTGAATGTATACACATACACACATATGTATATGCACATGCATGTGTGTATACAGAATTAAAATAAATAGAATAATATAAATGCATAAAATATAGTTAAATATAAGGTGTTATAGGAGGGAGGGAGGCATTAAACAGCTATAGAAATTATACTTATTTTTGGAAGGAAGAGATATATTCTATGAAGTGGAAAAGAGGGAGCATATTCTAAATTTAGTCCATAATCATGCTCTATCTTGTCTGTGTTCACTTTTTTATTTGCCACTGATACCATCAGATTGTGCTTCAGAGTAAGGCGCTGGATTCTAGAAGTAATAGTTATTTAATACTCTTTTATTATTATTTATTTTTAATTATTATTTTGTTATATATACTATATACTTACATTACACATATAATATATGTGATATATTATATTATTTATTATTAAATTTTAATTATTTTTATTATTACTTTTTAAAAATACTTTTTAATATATTTAACACATAAGTTCTAATCTAGTGTTTTCCACAATATCAAATGACTGGCTAATATCAATTATTTTTTACAAAGGACTATTTACTAGTCAAGATAAAATTTTTTAAAAATCAACAAATTAGGTATATTCTCTCCCTTCTATAGGGACTTTGGTCCCTGAAGAGATTGGACTCAAACTTTAAGAGGGTTGCTGCAAAATATTCCATCAAAACAAGATAATTTCTGGGTATAATATAGCTGATGGATGGTCTCTTTCTATCACCTTTCAGATCAATTCACTGTAGGTTGGATCAAGTAGGTTACTCTTTAGGGTTGATTATTCACAAAAGTTGGCTTCTAGTCAGACAGTGAGGGAACTTTTGATGGCTTTTTCAAATTTATAAAGTGCAACATACATAGTCCATTCTATATCCCTAAATAAATTCATTTACAAATAAAAAACAAGAGCCACAAAAAAGCAGAAGAAACAGTAGAGCCAAGTGTTCATAGCCAGATGGCTGCTGAGTGAAAGAGATGATCTAAAATACAAACTGGAGGTTTGCAGCAGTTCTTGCCTTTACTTGTCCCAAAGAGAGCCAAATGAAGTTCATCTGTTAAAGTTTTTTTGTATACACTTCCAATTCTTGCTAAGTGAACACTTAATAAGAGATTACCTTGCAATTCATAAAACAACAGGAAGCATTCAGAGTATACTGGCCCATACTTTGAAGCAGAGAGGGCAAAAACTCTTCTTTCACATATTTTCCATAATTAATTTAATCAGGATTCCATATAGATTGTCAGCAGGCAAAAATTATTCTAAGAACCGGGCTCTCAATGGTCAGTCTGCTTATTCCACTAGCATGGGAATTACAGTTCAAAGGTACAAAGTCAGGAAATGAAATGTCATACATAGAGACCAGAGAAATACAGATTGGCTGAATGATCAAGTATGGCTCAAGAAATAATAAGAAATTAAACTGGAAAGATAGTATAGAGCCAGATTCTCAAGAGCTCCAGTGTAAACTGCTGGAATTTGATTAGGGACTTTAATGAAATTTTCTTTGGTAATTTTTTGGAGGATGAATTGTTGAATGCTGTAATTTTTGCTCATTGTTGAAACTGAAATACTTTTACTTTGTAATGATTCAATGTGATTAAATAATCCATGTGATTAAAATAGCAAAATCAAAGCAATTCAATAAGCATTTATTAAGCACTTAATATATGCCAGGCTTTGTTTTAAGGTCTGGGGATACAAATAAGAAAAAGACAGACAACCTCTGGCCCATCAGTGCCATTACTGAGTCTGTATTCCAAGGAAATCATAAAGGAGGGAAAAGGACTTACATGTACAAAACTATTTGTAGCAACTCTGTTTGTGGTAGCAAAGAATTGGAAAATTGGAAAAGGAGTAGATGCCAATCAATTGGAGAATGGCAAGCTGTGGTACGTGAAGGTAATGAAATATTGTTGTTTTATAAAAAAGAAAGATAAACAAGCTGATTATAGAAAGGCCAGGAAACTGATGCTGAGCAAAACAAGCAGAACCAGGAATATATTGCACATAATAACATTAAGAATGTGTGATGATAACTATGAAAGACTTGGTTCTTCTTAGTGGTTCAGTGATCTCAAGCAATCCCAACAGACTTTGGGCAGAAAATGCCATCTGCATCCAGAAAAAGTTCTAAGGAGTGTAAATCTACACATGCTATGTTCACTTCTTTTTTCTATTTTCTCCCCCTCTTTTAAAGAGCCATAGACTATGGGGGAACTCTTTGTGAGTTATATGCCCCTTCACCATGGAGGGAACCTGCTGACAATGTCTGATTCGGCTCTCAATTCCCCTTGGGGCGTCTCAGCCTTCCTGAGAAGTCAGGGGAACATGATAACCTGTGTTCTACTTGAGACAGAGATACTTACAGTAAAAGATGCATTTACATATTAATAGTAGGGTACTTAGCACATGTTCAGTGTGCTGTAGTGATGCAATAGTACAATAGGTATTTAGGGCTGAGAGAACTTGAAATAAAAAGACTCTATCTTTGACCAATCACGTGGGTCCCTGACTCATCACTCCTCCACTAAGCCCAAGGATTCAGGCTGGTTTCAAGATGCTCCAGAGAGCTAGTCCACATGGTATATTTTGGCACCCCAGTGTGGGGGCTCTAGGAAGCACAGTACGTTTTGGCACTTGGGGGCTCTAAAAAGCACACTACACCTTTTGCTCTGCTTTTTCTCTTTCAACATGATTCATAAAGTAATGTTTATTAAAAATAAACAACAATACAAAAAAAAAAGAAAGAAGACATAGTCCCTCTCTTCAAGGAGCTTACATTTTATAATAGATGAAGCAGATTCACAAAAAGAGATTGGAAAGTGTTGGAATGGGGGTAGGGGTGGGGAAATGTAGGTAGTATTTTGTTCCATGGAATTGAAGCAAGGCAGAGATGTAGTTGCAAAGTGGAGTGAGCTGAAAGTACACTTTCTGCCTTTTAAAAAGGAAGGCTCCACCCTCTAGCCCTCTACTCTCAGAAAGAGGATCCTAAGAGAGGTGGTATCCAAGAGTTGAATTATTACCATGGTGGTGGAATTTAGAAATTATGAGCTTATTCTGGGATGAGTATCTTGTTCCATGGAATTGAAAGTAGGCAGAGCTACAAGTCCATTCAACCAGATCCTAATGTTGTCTCATCACTTCTCAACTATGTCAAAGCCAAAGAAAAATCTCCAAAGACTTTGGATTCTAAATGGAGCTATGTAATTTCTGGGGGTTATAATATCACAGAAAACTCATAGCACACCTGCCAAGTAGCTATCCAAGAATTCCACTTCTCTGTAAAAGATTGCTCTTTCCCAAGTGGAGTGAGTACTATTCTTGAATTTATGCTGGTATGTCTAGGAATCCTGGGATCCACAGGTGTATACACATTTCTATTGAGCATCTTTGCCAATACAAATCCTTCATCAACAAAGTTATTCCAACATTGACTGAAATCCAAACTTTTAGTCAAAGTTCCACTAGACTAACACAATTGACACAACCTTTGGCTGGATTATATGGCACATTGGTTACTAGAAGTAAGTATTTTTAAGAATAGGAACACAAATAGGGAGTAGAGAATGCTAAAACAAAGAACAAGGGCAGGAGCAGGAGGAGAGGTTGGAAGAAGAAGAGAATGTTCATGCCTATTAGGGGGTATATAGTCATAGGGAATTGGCATCTTGTAATAAGATAACTTGGCTACTTTTTCCTGGTCATTACACAGAAGGAAGAATAATGATTCACAGAGGGGAATGTCTGGGAGCAGCCATGGCTATAATTTTAATAAGGTAAAGGAAATAACAGAAAAGTTGTTCACCACACTATCTAAATTAGTAAAGGAAAAGAATCAATTAGCCTCAGAAGCCAAGATGAGCCTAAAGAGAAATAGGCAAGACAGTTTATAAAAGCAATAATACTGTAGAGACATATCACATTATGATAGTAGATGACATACTCTTGTGGTCAAGAATACTTGGGTTCAAATTTCCATCATTTTCTGGCTATGAGACTCTATATAAATCATTTAATTTTTCTAAATTTTAATTTCTTTGTGTTTAAAATGGGGAAGATATTAAGCTATCATACCTGCCCTATAGGATTGGTGTGAGGCTCAAATGAAATGATAATTGTAAAATTCTCATAAACTTTAAAGTCCTCCATAAATGTCAAATGTTAATATCATCTTTACCATTGTTATTCCCTATCTCAAAGAGTACTGAGAGAGAAAAAAAAAACACTGTGGAGATAAAAAAAAAATAACATGGCATACACCCAGAAATATTTCCTAAACTTCTTGGCTTTTATGATGTCTGAAAGGTTATTGTCCTATAGGAAAATGAATATTTTAAGTCTTTATTGTTCCATGTTTTATATGTGTGCCTGCATGTGTTTGTGAACACGTGTGTAGAAGGCTTTTGTCTATGTCAGTGGGTCATGGGAAAATACTGTGTCTTTTCTGCAGTATCTTTGAAGTCAAGATGACATAAGTTAAACATCCTGTAAGATTCTTGCTCCTCTGAAGTAGTAGGCAACTGTGATGCTTTCCTGTAGTAGCAGAAGAAAAGCCATTATGAGAGCCTCAGTAGACTGAAGTTAAAAGTGGAAAAAAGAGGTCACCATGTACTTGCATTAGACATTGATCCTTCTTGGGATTTGACTTTTTGAGTTGGGTGAATTGATTTCCTTTTTTTCAACGTGTATACTTTAGAGCAATTTTTCTACATGTTTGATAATAGTTTGGGATTGTTCTCTTAAAAATTGTTTGCTCATTTACTTGAATCACTTATCCATTAATGGATGGCTCTTGATCTCAAATATTTTTAGTTTTCTATTTTCTTGAGATTTCGGACCTTTATCCAAGACATATGATATATGTCTTTTGTTTGTTTTTGTTTTTCCTCAATTGACCATTTGGACATTCCTGAAAAATATACTGCAAAGGTAAGAGAACTTATCCACAGCATTCAAAACTTCACCATTTGCTGTAACTGATGATTCCACATATGAACAGTATGGTGCTGACTGATGGAGAACCTGTATTTTCTTGATGTTAATTGTTAGGCTAAAATTAGCACAAATAGCAGGAAGTTGCATTTTTGCTTTGGAAGATGCATTGAGTGCACACATATTCTGCAAACAAAAAAAATGATAATGAAATTGATGCACCCATTGCCAGAGCTAACTTAGTGCTTGGGAGGCTCTGAAGTAAAGTGTGAGAAAGGAGAGATATTAGACTGACTACCAAATTTAATGTCTACAGATTCTGTGAAACCTGGGCAGTCCAACAGTACTATGCCAGGAAACTGAATTGCTTCCACTTGAATTGTTTTAGGAAGATTCTGAAGATCACCTGATAGTATAAGATAGCAGATACTGAGTTCCTTTCTCAAACTAAACTGCCAAGCATTCCAACTCTACTGCAGAGTAAAACTTAATTGGTCTGGTCATATTGTTTGAATGACAAATATGTGCTTGCCAAAGAGATTATTTTATGGAGAACTTACACAGGGCAAGTGCTCACAAAATGGTCAGGAAAAGTGATAAAAGGGCATTCTCAAGGTCTCTCTTAAGAACTTTACAATTGATTGTATGACATGGGAGACACTGGCACAGAATAGTCCAGAATGTATCCACTCATCAGAGAAGATGCTGTGATCTATGAGCAAAGCAGAATTGAAATAGCTCAGAAGAAATGCACCATGCATTAAGTTGAGGGTCCACCCCAAATGTTCATAGGGAGTATTTGTGACCAATTGGTGGCAAAGCATTCTGAACTAGTATCAGCCATAGTTGGACACACTATGACTCGACTCTAACATAGTGATATCATTTTAATTCTCTTCAAAAAGGAAGGAAAAAAGAAAGGAAGAAAGAATGGAAGAAAGGAAGGAAAAAGGGAAGAAAGAAAGAAAGAAAGAAAGAAAGAAAGAAAGAAAGAAAGAAAGAAAGAAAGAAAGAAAGAAAGAAAGGAAGGAAGGAAGGAAGGAAGGAAGGAAGGAAGGAAGGAAGGAAGGAAGGAAGGAAGGAAGGAAGGAAGGAAGGAAGGAAGGAAGGAAGGAAGGAAGGAAGGAAGGAAGGAAGGAAGGAAGAGGAATAGAGGCTAGTAGCAAGTCAGCCAATAGCCAAGTTTGTTTCCCTCTTTTCATCACCCTACAAGAAAGGATTTGCTCAGTTTAGCAGAAATTAATTAGATTAATTATGTCACATGCCAAAATCTTATACCACACATCACATATCACAATAAGCACGCAACAGATAGTATCTAAACATTAAAGATAACTCCATTAAACAATCATTAAGAGAATCATATCAGCTACTCCCCCCCCCTTTCTTTCTCTCTCTCTCTCTGTTTTTCTCTCTTTTCACTTATAACTCCAGGGAATGTTATTAACTAAACAATAGACAGAGGAATTCACAGAAGACAAAATGTATAATTTTGTTTGAAAGTTATTGAGATACTTTTGCACTAATAAGATCAATTCAAAGCAATAAATGACCCAAGAAAATGAGCAATCAATTATCAAAAGAAGAATCCCAATCTATTACCAAATGTGAAAAATTGTTCTAAATCACACATAATAAAATAAAAATAAATTTTAAAATCTGATTTTTTAAATCTCAGTAAAATGCAAAAGAATAGTTTATTTTGGAAGGACTATAGAAAGACAGTAAAGGAAAAGAAAAGAATACAAATACAAAGAATTGATATATTTGGAAAACTATTTAAAATCCATGCAAACAAAATGGCTAAATTATCCATATCCTTAGACCCTAAGATTTTATTTTAAGGTATATATTCCAAGGAGATGATGAAAACGATGATCCTTAAAGAGACCAAATTATTCAGTGCAACATTGTAATAGCTAAGAATTGAACACAAAATGCATGCTCATCATTTGTGGAATGACTAAATAAATGCTGATGCATGAATACAATGGGATAAAACTGTGCCATGAGAAATAATGAATATGATGTACACAGAAATGCATGGAAAGATACATATAGACTGATTCAAAATTCAATAAGCAGAGTTGGGAAAACAAATGTACAAACAAAATGATTAAAAATGAATGCTGAAAATTATGAAAACCAAATTTGGCACATGAAAAGAGACATGGAGAGACATCCACCAGATGATGGCAGAGATTTGGGTCCATGTATGTGATTCATTGCTAATAATATCAGACTTTTCCAGTGTGTCAATTGCTTTTGATGAACTCGTTCCATTTTATTTTTCTTTTATTTTTTAATTCTTAGTTATTAAGGATAATTGTCTGGGAGGGAATTGGGAGAGGGATATAAAAGAAATTCTAGGTGATATAAATACAAAAGATGAAAATTAAACTCTAGTTAAAATCTAAATTATTTATTTCCTCTTTAAAATATTTTTTATTATGGAGCAGGTAGATAGTGCAGTAGATAGAGCACTCTGAAGTCAGGAGGACCCAAGTTCAAATTTGGCCTCAGACAGCTATCACTTACTAGCTTAACCTCAATTGCCTTGTTTAAAAAAAATTCCCATTATAAAATATGATTTTCTGGATGGATTAAGAGTTATGACATAATGGACAATTAAGCTGATATAAAACAAATGATAGCAATAATTTTAAAAGGAATCTTTAAAATACACCATGTGGCTAAGATTTAATTCCATGTTAACCTATCCTTGTATTTCTCATCTGAACCCCATTTGATCATAATGAATTATTATGCTGATATTTTTCTCTAATCATCCAAATACTTTTTGTTGTCTAGCTATTTCTAACATTATGCAATAATCTTATAAAATTTCCTCTTCCTTATTAGACTTAGTTCATCATCCTAGCCTATTGAGATTTTTAAAGATTCTGACTTTGTTATCCAATGACATCTTTCACTTGACTATTTGCTTTTCTTCTCTGATATTCAGTTTCCTTCCTAGAATAAAAGTTATACTCTGACCACCTAGAAGACTTGTGAGTTGCTTGCTAGATGATGAGGATGAGAATGAGGATAAGTCTGAGGATGAGGATTTTGAGGCAATCTGAATTAAGTTAATTTCCCAGGATCACACAGCTAATAAGTGTCTGAAACTAAATTTAAATAAGGTCCTCCTGACTCCGGGGCCAATAGCAGCACCTAGCTGCTCCTTAGCCTACTGAATTATTTATTTTGTTATTCAGTCTTCATAACCTTTATAACAAACTGTTGATAGGACTCTAGAATCTGGAGCTATATGGGACTTTAGAAATGATCCAGTCCAACTTATTTATTTTATATAAGAGAAAAATGAGACTTAGAAAAAGGAAGTAGCTTTATTCTTTTTATTTTTTATTATAAACTTCATAGTTATCAATAAACACAAACATTACAATCAGCAAAGGACAAAAAATGTCACTGTATCCAGAACCACGGATGTTTTAATATAACATTTTATTTTATAGAACATACATTAAATGAATACATATGAATGATATATAAATATATGTATATAAATAAATATATAAATTAAATCATAACAAATAATGTTATTTATTCAATCATATTCTGAACTTCTTTTTGTATTTCATATTTTTTGGTTGATTTTGTTGATGCTTCTCTCCACATCCACATCCTAAATCTCTCAGAAAGGGACTTCCCAAAGTCACACAAATAGTAAGAAGCAGAACTAGGATTTGAAAGCAGCTAAGTGTCACAATAGACAGAGTGCTAGACCAGAGTCAGGAAGACTTGAATTTAAATCCAACCTCAGAGACTTTTTAACTTATTGTGTTGACTTCAAGCAAATGATTTAACATCTGTCAGCCTCAGTTTTTCTTTTTTGTAAAATGGGAACAACAATAGCATCTCCTTTCTGAGGTTGTTGTGAGAATGAAAAGGCATGATAATTGTAAAGTGCTTTGTAAACTTTAAAGTACTACATATATGTTAACTGTTTTCTTTGGCTATTAGTATATAACTTCAAATTCTCTGATTAAAAATTAGAGGAACATTTAACTATACAACATTGCCCTTGTTATTTGCCTTTCTTTCTGGGGGTGTAAGAAAGATTATTGAAGTGAAGGAAAATAAATATTTAAAGACTTTTGAGCTCCTGCAAGATGATATGCTGGCAGCTGTAAATATTTCACCACCAATGGCTCCAAGCACCTGCCCTGTTGTCCATTAGCAATTCCCAGAAATCATTCTACAACAGATGTGTCCCACCTAGATTTACCCGAAACATAGCAGTGCAATTGAGTAGCTTCTTGGATGAAAGCCATGATTTATCAGTGAACCTCAGGCCAGGAGAAGGGAAGTCAATGAAAAAGATAGAATACTTTTTTTTCTGCAATAGCCTTTTGGGGCCCTGAGCCTGAGTTGCAGGGCTGGATTCTGACTTAGGCAGGCTTCCAGGTCCATTTCCTTCCTTGAATAATATTTTTTTAATTAACATTTCTTTTTAATTCTAAATTTACTCCACTGATGTCCTCCTTTGATGGCTCATCATTGGGCATAAGCCTGTATTCTTGAAAGCTATTCCAATGGTACCCAATTGTGTTCAGATCACCTTTTACAGTATGTCCTATCTCCAATCTATTACATATGTTATCCCATTTGACTGAAATGAATTCCCTTCTCACCTTTATGTCACGTAAGCTTTAGTTTTCTTCAAAGCTTAGCTCAACAAATACTTCCTGAGTGAGGTCTTTCTAGATTGCCCTGTATACTATTACTATCCCAAATCTCCAACCATCTTGTATTTATTTTGTAGATAATGTTTTGCATATGTGTTGTCTCTTCTAATAGAATATAAATCTTTTTTTTCCAGGTATAGGGTAGCTGTTTATTTCTTTTTAAATAGTATTTTTTGAATATATGTAAAGATGATTTTTAACATTCACCTCTACAAAGACTTGTGTTCCAAATTTTTCTCCTTTTCCCTTTCCTGCCTCCCCAAGGCAGCAAGTAATCAAATATAGGTTAAACATATACAATTCTTCTAAACATATTTCCATATATATCACTCTGCACAAGAAAAATCAGATCAAAAGGGAAAAAACAAAAGGAAAAAACCAAACAAACAAGAACAACAAAAAGATGAAAATACTTTGCTTTGATCCACATTCATTCTCCATAGTAGAACATAAATCTTTGAGAGGAGAGGCTCTTGAATTTTTGCAACTCCTACAACTTAGAAAAGTATTTTGTATATAGTAGGTCATTAATGTTTTTGTTGTTTTTTATTTGTCCTTTGTTCTCAAAGAGGACCATGACATCATTGTCCTTGGGCCATTTTAAGCTAAGGTTTTCACCAGGTCTCAGTTTGATAACCACTGCACTCATTCAGTGATTAAGACTAGGTAGCAATTGAGGTAAAGATTCTCTTTCAATTAGTCTCCCCCACCCCCGAATTTTATACATGTAGATGAATCTGGGAAGGGAAGAATATCATCAAAGCAGAAACGATTGTTATTTGCCTTAATCTGAGTTAATCAGGACCTAAACAACCAAATGACACATGGCCTGGGACCTATTGGTGGCTAATCAATGAGAATTGATTTAAGTCATAGACCTCAAGAAATCTAGCTAGTAAACCCCAAGATATCTTGGGAGGGTTCATAATTGCAAAACAAAAGGAAAAAACATTTTTTGAAAGAGCATTTGTAGGTAAGGATATGATACCCTATCTGGACAAAGGGAGGAAAGGGAAGAGGGGAAGGAAGGAAGGAAGGAAGGAAGGAAGGAAGGAAGGAAGGAAGGAAGGAAGGAAGGAAGGAAGGAAGGAAGGAAGGAAGGAAGGAAGGAAGGAAGGAAGGAGAATAAGATGGACAATTTTAAAAAATGGAAAAGCCATTCTGCTTCTTTTCTTCCCTCCTTTCTTAAAGTTACAGAATACAATCTAGTCCTCTATATAACCCAAGATGTACTTCAAAGATCCCTTTGCTGCTTGATTCACACTTTCTTGATATCACAATATTTAGAAAGTCTCTTCAACAATGAGATGATTCAAACCAGTTCCAGTTGTTCAGTGATGAAGAGAGCCATATATACCCAGTGAGAGAACTGTGGGAACAGAATATGGAACACAATATGACATTCTCAATCTCTCTGTTGTTGCTTGCTTGTAATTTGTTTTCTTTCTCAGTTTTTCTTTTCCTTTTTGATCAATTTTTTTCTTATACAGTAAGATATCTGTATAAATATGTATACATATATTGGATTTAACATATATTTTAACATATTTAACATGTATTAGACTACCTGCCATCTAGGAGAGAGGGTGGAGGAAGGAGGTGATAATTTGGAACAGAAGATTTTGCATGGGTGAATACTGAAAAATTACCCACATATATGTTTTGTAAATAAAAAGTTTTAATAAAAATATTTAGCAAGTTTCTCTAGTTGCAGGTCAGATCTACATTAAATAAATTGGGAGTAGCAACATGGAAAGCCTTGCTTGTGAGCTTTCATTAAGCTCAGATATGATCTTGCCTACAGCCTTAGCAGCCCCATGGAAGTAGAAATGATGTTTGTAGGCAGTACCATGCTTATCACACCACAACTTGCCAGAATGACCATTTAATGTCTTCTGGGTAGCAATAATGGCATGAACTGTTGTCATGAGTCCTTTCATAATTCCAAAATTTTTATGAATGAGCTTGGCAATGGAGTCAAGCAGTTGTTGGTAAAGAATATATTACTGACAATTTTAAAGAGATTATTATAGGCTCACTTCCATCATGAACTCTGGGGCATTAGCAGAATGAGTACACCCTTCAAGTGAACCCAAACTTTTTCTTTGATAGTAAAGACACCAGTGTACTCTACAACATACTTGATTTTACCATCTCCCCATTTAATATTGGTGGAATTCTGCTCCTGGAAGATGGTAATGACCTTTCATTAATCACCAGCTCTCCATTCTCAGCCTTGAACTTGTCATAGGTGGAATGATATTGAAACATATGAATTATGTAATTGATATCAGTGAAGGAATAATTGATGGTCACAGTGTCTACTCACCTGACTTGAATGTATCCTCTGATCACCAGGCATCCAATATGCCCAAATCAGTTGACTCTGACCTTCACCATCTATTTTCAGGGGTGTGAACAAGGCATGCTTGGGAGAAGAGCTGAAAGACAACTGACAAACTTTCACTTTGTCAAATAAGGATCAATTGGTTAAGACTGGAAAGGCTCATTCCTTAGTTGGCCACAAGAAGACAATTTTTTCAATTAAACTCAGTCTTCTAAATCATGTAATCTGCATTGGTAGAGGTAGTGCCCACACTGACAGAATTAGTATGACTAGTGAAGGAAAAAAATATTCTAAGCAACAATTGACATAAATATTCAAGCCACACAATAACAACAACAACAACAACAAAGATGGTGCATAATGTTATAATGAGCACTTAGGTGGTACAATGGCTAGAATGCCAGAATTGGAGTCAGGAAGACTCATTTTCATGAGTTCAAATCTGGCATCAGATAATTACTAACTGTATGACCATACGCAAGTCATTTAACCCTGTTTGTTTCAGTTTGATTAGTCAGTCAATATATATATATATTTACAGTACATGTGCATGGGTAATTTTTTTTTACAACATTATCCCTTGTACTCACTTCTGTTCCGAATTTTCCCCTCCTTCCCTCTAGCCCTTCCCCTAGATGACAGGCAATCCCATACATGTTAAATGTGTTATAGTATATCCTAGATACAATATATGTGTGCAGAACCAAATTTCTTGTTGCACAGGAAGAATTGGATTCAGAAGGGAAAAGTAACCTGGGAAGAAAGACACTAGTTCAAATAGTTTACACTCAATTCCCAGTGTTCCTTCTCTGGGTGTAGCTGATTCTGTCCATCATTGATCAACTGGAACTGAATTAAGATCTTCTCTATGTTGAAGATATCCACTTCCATCAGAATACATCTTTATACAGTATTGTTGTTGAAGGGTATAATGATCCCCTAGTTCTGCTCGTTTCCCTCAGCATCAGTTCATGTAAGTCTCTCCAAGCCTCTCTGTATTCATCCTGCTGGTCATTTCTTACAGAACAATAATATTCCATAACATTCATATACCATAATTTACCCAACCATTCTCCAATTGATGGGCATCCATTCTTTTTCCAGTTTCTAGCCACTACAAAAAGGGCTGCCACAAACATTTTGGCACATACAGGTCCCTTTTCCTTCTTTAGTATCTCTTTGAGATATAAGCCCAGTAGTAGCACTGCTGGGTCAAAGGGTATGCACATTTTGATAACTTTTGGGGCATAATTCCAAATTGCTCTCTAGAATGGTTGGATTCTTTCACAACTCCACCAATAATATATCAGTATCCCAGTTTTCCCACAGTCCCTCCAACATTCATCCTTATTTTTTCCTGTCATTTTGTGAAGAAATTCTCAAATGAAATCATGAAAATTACTGAAAAATGACTGAACAACAATGTCATCAATGCTACTGCTTACTTTTAAAGTATATATTAATGTAACAAACATAAATTCTACTTTCCCCTTTTGATTCCATATCCCTTTCTGATCAGTTTCTTATGTGTATTTATTTCTTTCTTCCTCCATCATGTTTTGGTGCTAGTTTAAAATCAATGCACTGTGCTAGAAGAGTGGTGGAATTTTATAGTAAGAAGAGTCCTGGGTTTGAATGCCAGTTGTGTCACCAAGGGTAATTTAGGTAAAATTTCTGAGTTTCAGTTTCTTCTTCTGTACAATGTTTTTCACAAAGCCTTCTCCCATTCCCCTTTTCCTTCCCATCTTCATAGCCATCTTTCTTCAGATGAAGAGCTTTCCCTTGACCATTCATAGGTGAGTTGTGAATCCTGATTTTCCAATTCTATGCCCAATTCTAGTCTTTTCTTTTGTGTGAGGATCAGATGACATTTAAACTATGTAAACTGTTTTGTAGATCTTAAAGTGAAAAGGAATAAATATTTATATAGCGTTTTTTATGTGCCAGGTATGATGCTAAAACATTTTTACAATTATTCATGCGATCCTCACAACAACCTGAGAAGTGGGTGCTCTTATTATTTCCCATTTTATAGTTGAGAAAATTGAGGCAGACAGATGTTAACTAGCATTCATGGAATCACAGACATAATAAGGCTGGATTAGTTAGAGGCTGAATTTGAACTCAGATCTTTCTATTTCATGCCAGTGGTTTGTCCACCAAGCTATTTAGCAGCTTCTGGAATCTAAAAGTACTATATAAATGTCACCTATTCTTACTATTTATCATAATCATAATCAATTTGTATATTGTTGTGATTCTGCATCACTTCATATATCTTCCTACATATCTTTGTAGTTTTCATTTCTGTTATATCTTACTATATAATTATTTTCTATTATGAATTTTGTTATTGAAGACCTTACAAAATACTTTCCTTACTGACCTTAGGGGAGGAATTGTTATTTTCTCCACTTTTGGGATGAGAAACAAAGACCTGGGGAAAAGAAATGATTTCTCTAATGTCACACAGCCAATACAAGAAAAAAGTGTTGATCTGAATGTAAATTAACACAGAATTCCTTTCCCAAGACTACACTGTCTCAATCTATTAGTTTCCCTTCCTCCTCTCAAAATTAGGACTGATGGAAACTGCTCTTCAGTTTAATAATTTTAATAACCTATCAAAAGCCATACCTGTATTTCTGAAAAGCAAACCCAACTTATTTTAAACACTCAGTTATACACTGCAACTCAGTGGTATCCTGCTTTAAAAACATTTTATTTCTCTTACTTACACTCTACCTCTATGCCTGTCATAAATTTGGATTGTTCCTTCTTTTCTCTAGAAATCATGAATTCAGTAAAAGTGAACTCATTTTGATTTGGGATTTTCCATTTTTAAAAATTGTCCATCTTATTCTGCTGGTAAGTATTTCATACCTGAATGGGGGAAAATATGTGCACAAAACTTTTGAGCTTAATTTACATAATTATCTCTTAGTTACTTAAGTCTAAACAATCATTAAAATAATAAACTGTGGGTTTGCTGATTTCTGAGGTGTAAATGTTCAAGTTGAAATGTTAATAATTGGATATCTTCAAATCAATTTGAAGGGTCTCCAGCATGCCTTTTATTATAGTGAATAAAACTTCATGAAGAAAACTACTGAGTACATAGCTTTGTAAGCTTGGATTCTGACACTTTCTGTACCTCTCTACCTCTGACTCTCTATAGTCACATACTAAACTATCCAAATGATGCCACATTAATTTTCCATTCTATGCCTTTGTTTGCTGAATATTGAAGCCAACCCTTCTATGAGTGGTGATAAATTTTGCATTTAGTTCGGTCTTGGACAATAGACACATAGTCCATTGCTAAAACCACAGAGAAAGATCTTCTAACTTGGTAGGATTTTCAAGAGTTTCTGTTCCACTGACAGCCTTTGAGATTTGAAGTTCTCTTCCTACAATGATAAGGCATTAAAGGAGGATATCAGTGAGGAATGTCTTATAATACAAATCAAAATTCTTTTCCCTGGCTTTCACCTCCAGCTTGGTTCCATCCTTACTATTTCCTAGGCTTTTCTCCCAGAACTCCACAAGACATACTACCATTCCAGTGAAAACACTTTCAGCCTTCCCAAAAACATGTAAAGGGCATTTGTACAATATATTCCCTATTCTTAGAAAGGTTCTCATCACTTTTCTCTGTCTCTTCAAATCTTCCCTGGATTCTAAGAGCTAGTTCAAGGTCCTTTGCCTTTCTTAACCACTCTTGACAGAAATTATTTATCTCTCTTCTGTCATCCTACAGAATTGAGATTTCATGTGACATATCTTAATTAACACTTGGTTTAGAATACTTTGTGTGATTTCTTATTTCCTTGTTTATGAATTGTACCTTTCCATTAGGTGGAAAATTGCTGCTTCTTATAACAACAACAAAAAGAGGAATATATGGGGGCAAGAAAGTAGAAGTTGCTGCCAACTCTTTGGGGTACTAACTTCCTTCCTCTGATTATATGTAGACAGTGCATACAAGCAAAGCCATACAAGTTCTTGGGTTGTTTGTTAAAGTGATTCTCAAACTTCTGAACTGTATGTTGACAAGAAGGACAATAAGAAAGAGATGAGCAGGTGAGACATTCCTCTGGGAAAGTAAGGCAACATTAGGGAATCTAGTTACTTGGATGGAATTAAGTTGTCCTCAATATCTCCGCTAATGGGGAGACTATAGCAGTAGATCTGAGATCTCAAGGCATAGCATATATCACACACTTGGTCAATGATGATGCTGTTTATCAAGATCCATGAACCCTTTGTCTTTGGAAACACCTTTGCCTGACTTTGCTGGTAGTCCTACCCTTATAGTCAAAGGTTTTGGGAGCTAAGCACAGCATTATATAACAGAAAGATCAGTGGGAAGAACTTGCAGTCAGAATACCTGGGTCTGAGCATAATCAAGTAACACTCTTTGAACTTTAATTTCTTCTTCTATAAAAATGGAAATTTTAATATGTATTGATTTAAAATGTTTATTGTTGTTTATTTGTTTTAATCATGTTTAGCTCTTTGTGATCCTTCTTGGGGTTTTCTTGGCAAAGATACTTGGTGATTCCCTTCTCTAGCTCATTTTACAGAAAAGGAAGCTGAGGCAAATAGGATTAAGTGATTTATCCAGGGTCATATAGGTAATAAGTATTTGAAGTAGTCTAAATATGGATCACCCCTAAATAAATTTTACTTCATGTAATTCAGCTGAGATATGTATCTAAATATAGATTACTCCTAAAATGAAGTTTCATTGAAAATAAAATTATAGATTTAATTACTTAAAGTTACCTTATATCATTGATTTTTCTTTTCCTTATATTAACACAATAGATTTAAATAATTTTATCATGACTACTCTCCTTATTATTTTTGTTATTCTTTATTGAAGATATGATATTATGTTGGAACACTGATACATTATTGGTGGAACTGTGAATGGATCCAACCAGTCTGGAGAGCAGTGTGAAACTATGATCAAAAAGTTATCAAACTGTGCATTCCCTTTGACCCAGCAGTTTTTCTAGGATTATATACCAAAGAGATCTTAAAGGAGGGAAAAGGATCCACATGTACAAAAATGTTTGTGGCAGGCCTCTTTGTAGTGGAAAGAAACTGGAAAGTGAATAGATGCCCATTCGATGGAGAATGGCTGAATAAAGTATGGTATATGAATGCTACGGAATACTATTGTTCTGTATGAAATGATCAACAGGATGAATTCAGAGATGCTTGAAGAGACCTACATGAACTGATGTTAAGCGAAATGAGCAGAACCAGCATATCATTATACATAACAAGAAGAAGACTCTTCAGCAATCAATTCTGACGGATGTGGCTCTCTTCAACAATGAGATGATTCAAACCAGTTCCACTTATTGTTCAGTGATAAAGAGAGCCATCTATACCCAAAGAGAGGACTATGGAAGCTGAATGTGGAACACAATATAGCATTCTCACTCTCTCTGTTGTTATTTGCTTGCATTTTGTTTTCTTTCTTAGTTTTTCTTTTTCTTCCTTCTTGATCTGATTTTTCTTGTGTGGCAAAATAACTGTATAAATATGGATACATATATTGGATTTAATATGTATTTCAACATATTTAACATGTATTGGACTACCAAAGATAAGGATGGGGTGGAGGGAAGGAAGGGAAAATATGGAACAAAAGGTTTTACAAGGGTGAGTGTTAGAAAAATCACCCATGCATGTTTTGTAAATAAAACGCTTTAATAAAAATTTATAACCAACATGATATTATGGTATCACAATGATATGATAACTATCCCCGCTCTGAATCATAAAATTGAGAATTGAAAGTGAAAAAATCATTTAGTTCATCTCCCCATTTTACAGCTGGGAAAACTGAAGTCCAAGATCAGACTACTAATAAATAGCAGAGCCAGGATGGGTGGAAAGCTTCTGATTCTATATCCTACGTTATATCTACTTTTATTTTTTATTTCCTTTCAGGTTTTATGTTAGCTAGATTTAAAAGGGGAAAGTTGGACTTATATTAAACATAATATAGTACTTGCATTACATCATTGTCAAGATATTTGTGAAAATCAAATGAAATATTAAATGTATTTTGTAATCCATAACAATCTACAGAAATATTAGCTCATAGTTCTGAACTAAGTTTATAGCAGATAGTTAAAAATAGCTGGCTAACTGAAATCATTGATTAAGAATTGATCCCCTTTAAACTCATTGAAACATATCACTGTAGGGTCAAATTTTCTTTAATAAAAGACAACTAGATTCCTTTTCACCTGAGAAATTTTAATGTGACTCTAGATATATAGTTGTACAAATCAAACATTTATTGATAATAAATCATAATTTTCCAACCTCCACTTTCAATTAGGAGATCCCATATGGGATCATAAGCTACTATTTAAGAAGCTGGGTTGTTAAGTATATTACACTGAATATTTGGTCATATGGCAGCCAAGAAACCTCACCAATTTTGCATAAATTTAGGATGGAAACTGACAAGTGGAAACTTGTCCATAGGAGGGTCATCACTAGACCAAAAAGAGGACTTGAAACCAGGGAATAAAAAGAAAAGTTGAAGAAGTGAGGAATACATATTCTGAGAAAGAGGGGACTCCCTAAATGAGGGAGAATCTTTTCTTTATCTTCAAAATTCTGAAGGGCTGTCAAGTGGATGAGAGATTAGATTTATTCTGCTTCTCCCCTCCAAAGCACCCAGCCAAGGACTAAGAGCAGTGGGTGGAAGTGATGGGGAAGATGATTTATTTCAACGCTGGGAATTGTTCCTTACAATTAAGTTGTTTATTATGGGAGGTTTGGAATCAGAGACTGGATGCCAACTTACCAGGTATGTTTCCAAGGGGATTCATGTTTAAATAGGTATTTCTTGAGTTTTCTTCTAATTCTGAGATTTTTAGGACACTAATATTGATGATTTCAGCTGATCTGTGCTTTACCACAAAGACTTTTTGATATGGTCTGATTTTTGGGTTTTTCTTAGGTAGATTGTGTGACCATTGGCAAATCCCTTTCCTTTTCTGTGCCTCAGTTTCTCTACCTATAAAATAAAGGAAGAAGCATCTCCAAAGTTTCTTCCTACTCCCTCTCTCCTGCCTTGATCGGACTACTCTGGGGGCAGAAATGGCTGCTCATTATATTTGCTTTAGTGAGAATCATCCCTTTTAGGTTTCTGACTTTCTGGGGCTGTATTAGGTCAGGTGTGAACAATGTACATCTGAAAAGATATTTTACATCTTGGCACCAGACTAGGCTTTCCAAAATGCTCCTGCAATGAGTATCCTCAAAACAGCTTTTTAAAGACAAATTTATTTTAAGGGAGGGAAAAATCTTGGAACTCAGGCCTTATGAAGGCAAAAATTCAAGGCCAAGGATCCATAAAGTAGAAAGAAGAGAGAATTTAAATCTCATCTGTCATGTTTAGTATTTGTGTTTGCAAGTCATGAGATCTTCCTAGGCCTCTTTTCACCAATAAAATTAGGGTTTGGACACTAGATTATTTCTGAGGTCCCTTCTATTTTTATGATTCTTTGTTCTTATGAAACCCAGGACACTCACCCTACTCTGAAATGACAAACTAGCATACTTTAATGTCTTTTTTGATGAGGCCACAGATGGAAGTAGAGAGAAGCTCACCTGTAGTACAGCTACTGGCCATATTGGGGATGAAGAATTTTTTAATTCTTAATTCTTTTTTGCAATTCTAATTATTTTTGCAATTGTTCAACTACTGCTGAAATAGTATAAAATCTTTCAGTGCCATTGAAATGCCATTGCCCTACTTGCATGTAGGTTATTACATATGCTGTAAGAGTTAATAATTGAATAGGG